>NC_036871.1:2513693-2526992 GCF_002910315.2 Salvelinus sp. IW2-2015
GTACCTCCGACCGAATGCGGAACATATTCCAATCCGCCTGGTGATCGAAGCATTCTTGAAGCGTGGATTCAGATTGGTCGGACCAGCGTTGAACAGACCTGAGCGCGGGAGCTTGTTGTTTTAGTTTTCTGTTTGTAGGCTGGAATCAACAAAATGGAGTCGTGTGCAGCTTTTCCGAAAGGGGGCGGGGGAGGGCCTTATATGCGTCGCAGGAATTAGTATAACAATGATCTAGGGTTTTCCCCCCTGGTAGCACAATCGATATGCTGATAGAATTTAGGGAGTTTTGTTTTTAGATTAGCCTTGTTAAAATCCCCAGCTACGATGAATGCAGCCTCAGGGTGGTGGTTTCCAGTTTACAAAGAGTCAGATAAAGTTCGTTCAGGCCATCGATGTGTCTGCTTGGGGGAATATATACGGCTGTTGATTATGATTAAGAGAATTCCTTGGTAGATAATGCGGTCGACATTTGATTGTGAGGAGTTCTAGATCAGGTGAACAGAATGACTTGAGTTCCTGGGTGTTGATGATCACCCACTTCTCGTAATCATAGGCATACCCCCCCGCCCTCTTCTTACCGAAAGATTGTTTTCTGTCGCGCGCGATGCGTAAGAAACCAGCTGGCTGCACCGACTCCGTTAGCGTCCTTGAGTTAGCCATGTTTCCGTGAAGCAGCAGAGCACGTTGCAATCCCTGATGTCTCTCTGGAATGCTACCCGTGCTCGGATTTCATCAACCTTATTGTCAAGAGACTGGACATTGGCGAGTAGTATGCTAGGGAGTGGAGCGCGATGTGCCCGTCTCCGAAGCCTGACCACGAGACCGACGACCACAAGAAGTTAACAGTCTGATGCCTTGAGATAGAAGCTGTTTTTCAGTCTCTCGGTCCCTGCTTTGATGCACCTGTACTGACCTCGCCTTCTGGATGATAGCGGCGTGAACAGGCAGTGGCTCGGGTGGTTGTTGTCCTTGATGATCTTTATGGCCGTTCTGCTGACATCGGGTGGTGTAGGTGTCCTGGAGGGCAGGTAGTTTGCCCCCGGTGATGCGTTGTGCAGACCTCACTACCCTCTGAAGAGCCTTACGATTGTGGGCGGAGCAGTTGCCGTACCAGGCGGTGATACAGCCCGACAGGATGCTCTCGATTGTGCATCTGTAAAGGTTTGAGTGCTTTTGGTGACAAGCCGAATTTCTTCAGCCTGCTGAGGTTGAAGAGGCGCTGCTGCGCCTTTTTCACAACGCTTTCTGTGTGGGTGGACCAATTCAGTTTGTCCGTGATCCGTATACGCAGAGGAACTTAAAACTTACTACCCTGTCCACTACTGTCCCGTCGATGTGGATAGGCTGGTGCTCCCTCTGCTATTTCCTGAAGTCCATGATCATGTCCTTTGTTTTGTTGACGTTGAGTGTGAGATTATTTTCCTGACACCACACTCCGAGGGCCCTCACCTCCTCCCTGTAGGCCGTCTCGTCATTGTTGGTAATCAAGCCTACCACTGTAGTGTCGTCTGCAAACTTGATGATTGAGTTGGAGGCGTGCATGGCCACGCAGTCGTGGGTGAATAGGGAGTACAGGAGAGGGCTCAGAACGCACCCTTGTGGGGCCACAGTGTTGAGGATCAACGGGGTGGAGATGTTGTTATCTACCCTCACCACCTGGGGGTAGCCCGTCAGGAAGTCCATTACCCAGTTGCGCAGGGCGGGGTCGAGACCCAGGGTCTCGAGCTTGATGARGAGTTTGGAGGGTACTATGGTGTTAAATGCTGAGCTGTAGTCGATGAACAGCATTCTCACATAGGTATTCCTCTTGTCCAGATGGGTTAGGTCAGTGTACAGTGTGGTTGCGATTGCGTCGTCTGTGGACCTATTGGGGCGGTAAGCAAATTGGAGTGGGTCTAGGGTGTCAGATAGGGTGGAGGTGATATGGTCCTTGACTAGTCTCTCAAAGCACTTCATGATGACGGAAGTGAGTGCTACGGGCGGTAGTCGTGTAGCTCAGTTACCTTAGCTTTCTTGGGAACAGMAAAAATGGTGGCCCTCTTGAAGCATGTGGGAACAGCAGACTGGGATAAYGATTGATTGAATATGTCCGTAAACACACCAGCCAGCTGGTCTGCGCATGCTTTGAGGACTCGGCTGGGAATGGCGTCTGGGCCTGCAGCCTTGCGAGGGTTAACACGTTTAAATGTTTTACTCACGTCAGCTGCAGTGAAGGAGAGTCCACAGGTTTTGGTAGCGGGCTGTGTCAGTGGCACTGTATTGTCCTCAAAGCGAGCAAAGAAGTTGTTTAGTCTGTCTGGGAGCAAGACATCCTGGTCCGCGACGGGGCTGGTTTTCTTTTTGTAATCCGTGATTGACTGTAGACCCTGCCACATACCTCTTGTGTCTGAGCTGTTGAATTGCGACTCTACTTTGTCTCTATACTGACGCTTAGCTTGTTTGATTGCTTTGCGGAGGGAATAGCTAAACTGTTTTGCATTCGGTCATGTTTCCGGTCACCTTGCCCTGGTTAAAAGCAGTGGTTTGCGCTTTCAGTTTTGCGCGAATGCTGCCATCAATCCACGGTTTCTGGCTTGGGAATGTTTTAATAGTTGCTGTGGGTACGACATCGCCGATGCACTTGCTAATAAACTCGCTCACCGAATCAGCGTATTCGTCAATGTTTTTGTTTGACGCAGTGCGGACCATATCCCAATCCACGTGATRGAAGCAATCTTGAAGCGTGGAATCAGATTGGTCGGACCAGCGTTGAACAGACCTGAGCGCGGGAGCTTCCTGTTTTAGTCTKTGTCTATAGGCTGGGAGCAACAAAATGGAGTCGTGGTCAGCTTTTCCAAAAGGAGGGCGGGGGAGGTCCTTATATGCGTCGAGGAAGTTAGAATAACAATGATCTAGGGTTTTACCAGCCRTGGTAGCACAATCGATATGCTAATAGAATTTAGGGAGTCTTGTTTTCAGATTAGCCTTGTTAAAATCCCCAGCTACAATGAATGCAGCCTCAGGATATGTGGTTTCCAGTTTACATAGAGTCAAATAAAGTTCGTTCAGGGCCGTCGATGTGTCTGCTTGGGGGGGAATATAAGCGGCTGTGATTATAATCGAAGAGAATTCTCTTGGTAGATAATGCGGTCGACATTTGATTGTGAGGAATTCTAAGTCAGATGAACAGAAGGACTTGAGTTCCTGTATGTTGTTATGATCACAACACGTCTCGTTAATCATAAGGCATACCCCCCCGCCCCTCTTCTTACCAGAAAGATGTMTGTTTCTGTCMGCGCGATGCGTGAAGAAACCAGCTGGCTGTACCGACTCCGATAGCGTGTCTCGAGTGAGCCATGTTTCCATGAAGCAAAGAACGTTACAGTCTCTTATGTCTCTCTGGAATGCTACCCTGGCTCGGATTTCATCAACCTTGTTGTCAAGAGACTGGACATTGGCGAGTAGTATGCTCGGGAGCGGTGCGCGATGTGCCCGTCTCCGYAGCCTGACCAGAAGACCGCTTCGTCTGCCCCTTTTACGGCGACGTTGTTTTGGTTCGCCGGCTGGGATCCGATCCATTGTCCTGGGTGCTGGGCAGAACAGAGGATCCGCTTCGGGAAGTCGTATTCCTAGTCGTAATGATGGTGAGTTGACGTTGCTCTTATATCCAGTAGTTCCTCCCGACTGTACGTAATAAAACCTAAGATTACCTGGGGTACCAATGTAAGAAATAACACGTAAAAAAAACAAAATACCTCATAGTTTCCTAGGAACGCGAATCAAGGCGGCCATCTCTGTCGGCGCCGGAAGTTTATCATGTCTTTGCAGGGGGACTCTGCAAAGACGATCCTCGATCCTTGATCGTAGTGCTAGTAGAAAGGTAATATTTGCGATGCATTGGAAACATAGAGCTAGATAGAGGACTCATCTTCATGTCTTTATACCATTGAGGCTACAACCCATAGGAATCCCCACTCAGTTAAATTTGAGTAATTTAGCAGAAACTCTTATCCAGAGCAATTTGCAGGAGCAATTAGGGTTAAGTGCCTTGCTTAAGGGCACKGATTTTTCACTTAGTCGGCTCTGGGATTTGAACCAGCGGCCTTTCGGTTACTGGCCCAATGCTCTTAACCGCTAGGCTACCAGTTGACTAATTTAAAATGGCGGAATCATGGTGGAAGCCCTCAATTGCAATGTCCATGCTAAAACAGGTTATATTCATGATGTGTCCTCTATCTATCTCTATGGTTGGAATGCAAAAACAAGATGGTGCAGACTAACTACATCACTTGCCGTTTAAACGCACATTGATGTTGTGTATAACGTTAGACATTTCTGCCTCCAAACATAGAGCATCTATATACTTTGCCTCTTCCTCTCTGATCCAAATGCATTTGATATTAATAGTCAATTCAAGGTATACGTCCTGGCAAAAAATGATTAATGTATCGACAAAGTTTCACCTTTGTTAGTAGAGTCTGTCTTTTTGAAAGGTGACTGACAAAAACATGAATAAGAAAACGAAGTTTAATATMTTATGTGCATTCATTGCATGTTTCACAAGGGTTATAATAATCCAGAAAACATATTAGCCTAAATATGAACAGCATGTTAATCCAGTAATGTCAATGTAGGTCTATGTCTTGATGTCACAAGATATGATTTAAATGTATTTTATTTGACCATGCATCCCACCCCATATCAAATAAGAAAAGGAAGTTAATATTCAACCGGTATATCCAATGGTTAAGGTTAGGCATAGGGATAAAAATGGGCTAAGAATAGGGCTACATTTAAGGTCAGGATTAGGGTAACGTTAGGCATTGGTTAACTTTCCCCCATCCAAACCGATCTGACACCCAATGAAGAGAGAGATGTACGCTGTCTAGAGCCTGAATACAAATTTGACTGAGATTTTACAACCACAAAAAATACTGATCAAAGGACAATCTGTTGTGTATTGCAACATGTCGTTTGACTTTTGTCTGCTGTAGTAACGTATGTCACTGCCTCTCCTGGTAATTCCATCCAAAACCTAAAATACATCTGCAAATGCCATTCATTCAATGACGGGACTTCTGTTAAACAGAAAGTTGAATGTTTATGTGAAACTGTTCAATGTCTTCAAATGTTATGTAGCCTAATAGTGCTTTTCATTTCGACTGTAGAGACTGGTGATAATGGAAATGGATCCCTATCAGATATATAGGACATTTGTGTATGTGTGTGTGTGTGTGTGTTGGGGGGTGGGGGGTGGGGGGGGTGTGTGGAAATGTGGGTGCACGTGACAATGTTTTCAGGAACTGTACCCCAGCTGCCGGGGTAGTCTAAAATTAATCTCTCTCTTTATTGGCCATCAGGCCCAAAGCCTTTTTATGGGTGTGTGTTTGTGCTATGTGAGTGCCCCAACAGGGGTTCGCTTCTCGTGACCAGAAATGTTCTAACCTGAGAGACAGATCCAGACATACAGAGGCAGCCTACTACTAAAGGACCAGGTGAGTCACTATACACACAAACACACAGGCGGCAGCTGAGACTAACATCGTCTCACAACACATTACACAACACATTACACAACACATAGGCTCACTCCTATGAAACGTGACTGAGAATTGCACAAGCTTTGCATACTGTGGCAAGCATAAATAACTCTAAAACATTTAAACACACAGAGCTTTTATTTTATGAATATGACACCATTGCGTCTACATATAAGCCTACCGTTTAAAATGTTCATGGTATTGAACCACAATGTCTTTCTAGTCACCCACATGACATGCTCATTTTACTGAGGGTAAAGGATTGTGAAAGTGTGCAGAATGGGTATTCATAGAATAATAGAAGACTGGTTGGTTCTTACTAACTTACYTCCACTTTGTTCAAAAGGTTGTCTTTTTACTATGATAAAGTGGTACAAGTATTTTGAGTGCGTATCATACTACAATTTGTTTCTATCCAGGTCCTCGTAAAATATTTGTGTTGAACTCAATAATTTAGTAATGATGATCTCTTACTAGGTTGTATTGATGGAAATGAAGTGGTCGCCAAGTCTGGTCCTAGAGAACAGGTTATGCTTTGGAAACAGCCAAAACACCTGATTTAACTAAAGGTCTTGATTATGTATTTCGATATATGACTTTGGATGCATTAGGTGTGCTAGTGCTGAACTGGAACAAAAGCCTGCACTCCAAGACCAGGGTTAGTAGCTACAGCATATTAGGCATATTATAGATCCCCCACTCAGGTTCTAAGTGGTAGAGTGTAAAGGTTTTGTTCCTCCAATCACACACCTGTTTCAAATAATCAATAACATTATGTAATATCATGGTCTGATCATTATTTATTTTGTCTGGACCCAGATAAGCTGATGCATGTGTTACTAGTGCTGAGACGGAACTAAAGCTTGTATTGGTAATGAGGTGTATGTTTGTGTTTCCCTCGCAGGCAGCCATGTCGGTCTCTCAGATCACCCCCACCCTGTTCCTGAGTGGAGCAGACGCCCCCCTCAACCAGGCCCTGGTCTCCCGCAAGGGCATTACCCTCATCATCAATGCCACCCTCAACCACGCCTGCCCAGTCTACCCAGGCGTGGAGTGCCTGCGTGTGCCCGTCTCCGACCTGCCCAGCGCCCGTCTGGGCGACCACTTTGACCGTGTGGCAGAGCGCATCCACAGCAACCGGACYGGTGGTACGCTGGTGCATTGTGCGGCTGGCATGAGCCGCTCGCCGGCCCTGGTCATAGCATACCTAATGCGCTACCGGGGCGTGACTCTGTGCCGGGCCCACGCATGGGTGCAGGAGAGTCGGCCGTACGTACGACTCAACGCGGGTTTCTGGMCGCAGCTACTAGAGTTTGAGAAGAGGCTCTATGGGAAGAATACGGTTAAGGTGGCTGCGCCCATGCCGCCCCTGTCGCCATGGACACTGCGGTCATCATGGACACAGCGGTCACCACCGCTGTTGCCCGGGTCACCGTTGTTGTCGTCTTTGTCGCAGGCCAAGAGGTTGAAGAAGGGTAGGCTTGTAAGGAAGTAGTAGGGAGGGGAGTTTGCTTTTCTGTCTGAAGATGTGAGGGAAGAACTTACAGCCCTACTGCCTGAGGATGTAAACCAGGGAAGCAGGCATGTCCCCTGCCTTGATTTGATAAGGGAAATATAGTACAATAATAATCTTTATATATATGTACACTGAACCAAAATATAAACACAACATGCAACAATTTCTAAGATTTTACTGAGTTACAGTTCATATAAGGAAATCATTCAATTTAAATAAATTCATTAGGTCSTAATCTATGGTWTTCACATYACTGAGAATACAGATATGCATCTGTTGGTCACAGACACCATAAAGAAAGGTAGGGGCGTGAATCAGAAAACCAGTCAGTATATGGTGTGACCACGTTTCGCCTCATGTATCGCGACAGATGAGTTGATCAGGCTGTTGATTGTGGCCTGTTGAATGTTGTCCCACTCCTCTGCAATGGCTATGCGAAGTTGCTGGATATTGGTGGAAACTGGAACGCGCTCTCGTACACGTCGATCCAAAGCGTCCCAAAAWTGCTCAATTGGTGACATGTCTGGTGAGTATTGTGTACAGATTCTTGCGACATGGAGCCGCGCCTTATCATGAGGTGATGGCGGCGGATGAATACCACGACAATGGGCCTCAGGATCTCGTCACGGTATCTCTGTGGTTTCAAATTGCAATTGATAAAATGCAATTGTGTTTGTTGTCCATAGCTTATGCCTGCCCATACTATAACCCCACCGCCACCATGGGGAACTCTGTTCACAACGTTGATATCAACAAACCGCTTGCCCACACGACTCAATACACGCTGTCTTCCTGGTACAGTTGAAACCAGTATTCCTGGTACAGTTGAAACCAGMAGTCATCCGTGAAAAGCACACMTCTCCAGCGTGCCAGTGGCCATCGAATGTGAGCATTTGCCCACTGAGGTCGGTTACAATGCCGAACTGCAGTCAGGTAAAGATCCTGGTGAGGGCGACGAGCWCGCAGATCACCRTGACACAGTTTCTTACAGTTTGTGATGAAATTCTTCAGTTGTGCAAACCCCCAGTTTCATCAGCTGTTTGGGTGGCTGGTCTCAGACGATCCCGTAGGTGAAGATGCCGGATGTGGAGGTGCTGGACTGGCTTGSTTACTCGTTGTCTGCGGTTGTGAGGCTGGTTGGACGTACTGCCAAATTCTCTAAAACGCTGGTGTATGTTAGAGAAATTAGAGARATTATCTGGAAACCGATTTGGTGGACATTTCTTGGGTCAGCACACCAATTGCACGCTCCCTCAYAACTTGAGATATCTGTGGCATTGTGTTGTGTGACAAAAGTGCACATTTTAAAGTGGCCTTTTATTGTCCCCAGCACAAGGTGTAATGATGATCATGTTGTTTAATCAGCTTCTTGATATGCCACACCTGTCAGGTGGTTGGATTATCCTGGCAAAGGAGAAATGCTCACTAACTCACTACAAATTTGTGCAAAAAATGTATATGTTTTAGCTCATGAAACATTGGACCAACACTTTACATGTTGCGTTTATATTTTTGTTCAGTGTATATATATATATATATATATATATATATATATACAGTACCAGTCAAAAGTTTGGACACATCTACTCATTCATAGGTTTTTCTTTATTTTTACTATTTTCTACATTGTAGAATAATGGTGAAGACACCAAAGAAATCCCACAAATTAACTTTTAACAAGGCACACCTGTTAATTGAAATGCATTCCAGGTGACTACCTCATGAAGCTGGTTGAGAGAATGCCAAGAGTGTGCAAAGCTGTTATCAAGGCAAAGGGTGGCTAATTTGAAATACATGTTTKTAATATTTTTTMGGTTACTACATGATTCCATATGTGTTATTTCATAGTTTTGATGTCTTCATTATTATTCTACAATGTAGAAAATAGTTCAATAAAGAAAACCCTTGAATGAGTAGCTGTGTCKAAACATTTGACTGGTACTGTTTTGTATATATATATTATTATTATTATTATATATATTTTTTAAAGTATATTGGAATTCCACTCCCCTTCCATATTATTATGTTTAAATGCAGATAGGAATGAGAGGGGGAGAAAGTTGAGGTGAAACACAGCACAGGACATTTAAGAGGCATTTTGTGGTCCAGAGTTGGCAGCGCCACCTCTGCACAAAAATGTGTATTCCACTACCTGAGGAAGAATGCGGACAGCAAATCTTCTGCCTAAAGTAATGAGGGAATTGTTATGGCCATCTTTCTCGCTATAAGGGGAGTTCAAGTTAATTTAAGTCATTAACATTCAACAATTGATCTTTGAATTGTGGGATGAAAAAAATATATACTAATAGAAAAACACAAACAAACAACAATGCAACACACATTTAGGGAACTATTGTTGTTGGCTGTTGCTTGTGTTCACTGCTGTGGAATCTTGTTCTTTAGGAGTTTTCCTAGGTTCTTCCTGAAGTTTAAAACTGTACATGACAGTGGAGTAAGATCTTCTTCACATTCACATTATCTCAAGGATGTCCAGTAAGGACTAAGCCTGGAACTACAGTTTTTTTTTAGTATGTGATTGTTGTTGTTGCATTTATGTAATTTGTAATGCCTTGTTTTATTGCTGGATATGAACATCAACCCTTTTAAAGTTAAAGCGTGTAAAATGTGTAGACGTACCCATGACATTATGTTTGACATCATTATATTTCAGGAGGCCTTTTATGTAGAGGCCTTTGTTCTTAATGTTTACAGCTCAATGCTAGGCCCTTTCTGCAGTGGGGTGGTTTTGCAACTCAGGGCCCATTATCAAATGAAAATCTGGATGATTCCACGCCAGTGGAAGCAGAACATATTTTGGGTATTGCAGATTCTGGCAATTCTCACATAGAAACTAAATTAGGAGGATGTTTGAAATGTTAATTTTTTCTGTCACAAACCATTTTTGGGAAAATCATTATGAAAGTGACAATTTTATGCCCTACACATGCCTCCTGTAAAGCCCTAAATACATGATACAAACATATTGGTGTCATTATGCTCCTTATACTGTAGTGTGCTGTAACATATGGAGTATGTCTAGATTCTGAAATACAAATGCTCACATTCATTTATTCAACATAAAAAAATATTTATATAAATATCTCAAAACGATCATTTTTGATTTTGTTAATTTTTACACAACTTCCATAAATCCCATATCCAACCTAGCAGGTCTCACTGAGGGCGCTTTCACATATTTCTGTATGATCTGGATCCTGGAGCGGTTGATATCCTGATCCACGCTAAAAAGCATATGTGAAACGTGAACGAATCCTGGCACAAATAAATCCTGGACCCTGCAAGGGCTGTGGGTCAGAGATCCAGTACCAGGGTACCAGGTATTGTGACACGGCAACACCCTGTGCTGATGTTCATGTGTCATAAAACTTTTAAAATACAGGTTGCAACTGGAGCGATATTCGTTATTTTTTGTTGGTTATTCAACTTTTGTTATCCAGTTAACGTTAGCGGAAAAAAATTACATTTCAAATAAGGGCAAAGGGGTGACATGGACCGTCTGTGAAACCGAGACCTTACTGCAGATCTGGAGGAGATTATCAAGGCAGAAATGGCAAACACCCACAAAAATACGGCAAAAGGCTATTCAGGGAATGCAGAGCAGTGTAGGACAAAGATTTTTTTTTAAACTACGCTCACAATACATTTCAGCGAGGGATGCACTCAGGAAGTCGGGAAGCTCAGCAGATGAAAAGGACAAGTGTCAATATTTTGATATGATTGACACTATCATTGGCTCACGACCAACAAGCAATCCAGTCGGAACTGTGGATACATCGTCAGAGACAGTCATGTGCCTGCTGCTGCAAACAAGACACTGAACAGTTTGTCATCTGAAATTGACGATTTCTTCCKCAGTGGTAAGTTGACAGTAGGCTATGCATAGCAATGGTACACTGTAAGCTAACGTGAGCTAGCCAGCAAAAAGTAATAACTTTAGACCAAGTAACATCAGCCTGTGATTAGTCCATTGCTTACAATAACTAGCTAGCTCAGTCACATTCCAACTTTTTTTGGTTACAGTAACCAATACTGCAAATGTATTAAATGATTTGACCTTTGTTTTTTAGATGATCCTGCTTGTACTTCAGGGGATGTTATCCAGCAAGCGGGGACATGTACCACAAGTGAGGCTAGGCGGACAAAGAGGAAAAGGAAGGCACCTGACACACCAAGTACCATGGCAGCAATTGCAGACACACAGAAGAAACAATTTGAGGAGTTTATGAAGTTGGAGACTGACCGCCTCTTGAGCGAGCTTGCAGATCAACTGGTGGCATGGACAGCAAATGAGGAGAAGAGCAGTGAAAGGCAGCTTCAGCAGTGAAAATAAGATCTTTCTTACTGTGTTTCAGCACTTGGCAAACACATTTGAACGTGTGGCAGGGGACCTTGTCCTACCTCACCAAAGCTGTCCCCCAARAACATAAAGCAGGCCCAACAACACAGCGTGGTATCCCCCCACACCACCATTTGGAGCTTCAATGTATACAGCCTCAGATCTGAATCACCTTTACACCATTGAGAATGAGCTGTCAACATCCACCATGACCACATATTATCGTCTGTAGCTATCCATTGCAGAACTTTTGTCTTGTCTGACTTGATCAGATACATATAATTCWAATTTGTTCAGTTTTGGTTTTTAGATCATAAATAATATATTATTTATTTGATCAGATTTAACGAACATCAATTGATGCAAATATTTATTATATAACAATAATATCTTTATGTTACATAATAATAGCATGTTAATAATGTAATAGCCAACGATTGTCATCTTGAATAGATAAGGCCCCTGAGGCCTACTTCATGAACATGGATTACTTAAATACTACACTGAACAAAAATATATTCGCAACATGCAACAATTTTAAAGATTTTACTGAGGTACAGTTCATATAAGGAAATCAGTCAATTGAAATATATTCATTAGGCCTCAATCTATGGATTTCACATGACTGGGAATACACATATGCATATTTTGATGATAGATACTTTAAAAAAAGGTAGGGGCGTGGATCAGAAAACCAGTCAGTATCTGGTGTGACCACCATTTGTCTCACGCAGGTGAGGCAGATGAACCTGTAGCCATATTACTTCAACAGTATTTAACATTAGATTGTCTCTGGCTCGTTGAACAAGTTGTAACCTGTCCATTTGCAATGTCTTACAATGGGCATTTACCATCACGAATTAGACATGCTCTAATATACTGCAGAAATGCCCAATTGACTGGCTCGTTGAACTCGGGATGGCCGAGCAGTGACAGTGGTTCCTCTCCATCGCTCATTGGTGTTGATTTCAACCTGTCCATTTGGTGATGGTAAATCCCTCATGAAATACATTGGAAATGTACACTGTCCATTTGCAATGTATTACAATGGGCATTTACCATCACGAATTGGACATGCTCTAATATACTGCAGAAATGCCCAAATGACTGGCTCGTTGAACTCGAGATGGCCGAGCAGCAATAGTGGTTCCTCTCCATCGCTCGTTGGTGTTGATTTCAGCCTGTCCATTTGGTGATAGTAAATCCCTCATTGTACACTGTCCATTTGCAATATAAAATGTACAATGCCGATATATTATACTGCCATCAAGTCAGCCGTCAGTCAATAAGATATCATATTGACACCAAACTCACTTTGTCCAACTCTTTTAGAAGCCAACTCTCACATATTTCAGAGGCCCACAATTCATAGTGCCTTTTGTTAAAACCATTAAAAAAACATAGTTATATTCAAGCTGCGGGTCCAGTTCTGACATTATGTGTAGGCCTAAAAAAATGCACTTTTTCCGGGCGAAGCTACGGGGTCTCTGAAAGAACTATTGGACAGAAACTTTAGGGTCCATCTCTATGGGCCGAGGCGGTTTCAGTGCACCTAGTTGTGTGATTCTGGGACTTTTCTAAATGTCACCATTTTGTAATGCTCAAAATGAATTGAAGTCAATGCAAATGCACCAAGGCTTTTTATCGGTCCGAGAACCTTCTAGAGCAGGGGTCGGGAACCTTTTTGACTAAGAGAGCCATGAAAGCAAAAAATTTGGAAATTTATTTCAGTGAGAGCCATATAATATATTTTAAAAGTGAATTCAACTAAATGTCAGTATAATAAGCCTCTGAATTTATTCTTAAATAATGTTGTTATAATACTCACCATTAATGCGACTTCTGGTGCTGCATGGATTTGCTGATGTCTTTGTAGTCTGGTTGGTACTTGGTGAGGTTAAGCTTCA
>NC_036871.1:2527011-2536596 GCF_002910315.2 Salvelinus sp. IW2-2015
AGTCTCATAGCAAAGGGTCTGAATACTTATGTAAATAAGGTATTTCTGTTTTTTGTTTTTAATACATTTACAAACATTCTAAAGACCTGTTTTCACTTTGTCATTATGGGGTATTATGTGTACATTGATGAGGGATTTATTTTATTTTATTAACTTTAGAATAAGGCTGTAACGTAACAAAATGTGGAAAAAGTCCAAATTTACTGTATAAAATAAAATAAAACAAATCAAGCAGAAAGTACCAGTAAAGCACTCAATATGGAAGAGGTCCAATGAAGCYGATGCTAAYCTACAGGACTGTTTAGCTAGCACAGACRAGAATATGTTCCAGMACTCATCCAATAGCATTGAAGAGTTTACCATATTAGTCACCGGCTTTATTAATAAGTGCATTGACGACGTCATCCCCACAGTGGCTGTATGTACCGTAAATATCCCAACAAGAAGCCGTGTATTACAGGTAATATCCACACTGAGCCAAAGGCTCGAGTTGCCACTTTCAAGGAGCGGGACACTGGTGCTTTGAAATGCTTTGAAAGGCTGGTCATGGCTCACATCAACACCATCATCCCAGACACCTTGAATCCACTCCAATTCACATACGGCCCCAACAGATACACAGATGTCGCAATCTCTATTGCACTCCACACTGCCCTTTCCCACCTGGACAATAGGAACACCTATGTGAGAATGCTGTTCATTGACTARAGCTCAGCYTTCAACACCATTGAGCCCTACAAGCTCATCACTAAGTTCAGGACCCTAGGACTGAACACCTCCCTCTGTAACTGGATCCTCGATTCCTGACAGGCCACAGGTGGTAAGGGTAGCCAACAACACATCCACCACATTGACCCTCAACACGGGGGCCCCTCAGTGGTGCGTGCTTAGTCCCCTTCTGTACTCCCTGTTCACCCAAAACTGYGTGGCAGCGCACAACTCCAACACCATCATTAAGTTTGCTGACGACAACGCGGTAGTTGGCCTGATCACCGATGACGATGAGACAGCCTATAGGGAGGAGGTCAGTGACCTGGCAGTGTGGTGCCAGGACAACAACCTCTCCCTTAACGTCAGCAAGACAAAGGAGCTGATCGTGGACTACAGGAAACGGAAGGCCAAGCACGCCCCATTCACATCGACGGAGCTGTAGTGGAGAGGGTCGAGAGCTTCGAGTTCCTCGGTGTCCACATTACTAAAGAATTATCATGGTCCACATACACCCACACAGTCGTGAAGAAGGRCACGACAACGCATCTTCTCCCTCAAGAGGCTGAAACGATTTGGCATGGACCTTTAAAAAGTTCTACAGCTGCACAGTTGAGAGAATCTTGACTGGCTGCATCACCGCTTGTTATGGCAAATGCTTGGCATCCAACRGCAAGGTGCTACAGAGGGCAGTGCGTATGGCTCAGTACATCACTTGCGCCGAGCTCCCTGCCATCCAGGACCTCTTTACCAGGCGGTGTCAGTGCAAGGCCCTATAAATTGCCAAAGACTCCAGCCACCCAAGTCATACTCTTCGCTCTGCTACCGCACAATAAGAGGTATCGATGCACCAAGCCTGGAACCAACAGGACCTTGAACATCTTCTATCCCCAAGCCATAAAACTGATAAATAGTTAACCAAATAGCTACCCGGACGATCTGCATTGACCCTTTTTGCACTAACTCTTTTGACTCATCACATACGCTGATGCTACTGTTAATTATCTATCCTGTTATCTAGTGACTTTATTCCTAGTTATATGTACATATCTCCCTCAATTACCTTGTACCCCTGCACGTCGACTTGGCACTAGTACCCTGTGCATATAGCCAAGTTCTCATTACTCATTGTGTATTTATTCCTCATGTTATTATCTTTCTATTATTTCTCTTTTTTACTCTCTGTATTGTTGGGAAGTTCCCATAAGTAAGAAGTTCACTGTTAGTCTACACATTTTGTTTACAAAGCATGTGACAAATACAATTTGATTTGAATTTAGTCAAAATAATTTATTTCAAACATTTATACAATTTTGACATAGGTGTGAGATGACGTGTGAGGGGCTGCAGGGGTTTCCGCTACGCCAGTGGGTGCTGCCCAGCCTATTGTTTTTTTTTCTGATGGTGGATATAACGTTGAAGATCTGACGTTGTTTTAAAGGTACAAATMTAACATATTTTATACAAGGTTTGTCTATGTTGAAATTTGGTTACCACGYTGACATAATCATGTGGTTGAAACTTCACCCTTAAAACAATTTTACTCAAATCCAATGTATTTTCCACATAGATTCCACTTCACAATACGTTGACAAATTACATTGAAACAACATTAAAATAAAAGCCCAGAAGAAAGCATGAGTATCTATGCATCTCTGTAATTAGCCTATAATTACACTTGGAATTGAAATTGGAAATAAAACATTTGCAGKTTATTCCAAATTTACACAACAAACAAACACCAGCGAGAATATCCTAACCTGGATTGCAATAAATGTTTTATTACAAGCAATAATATCCACAATTTTTCATATATCGTATTCATTTCACATCCAAAAAGAAAATAAATATTCTGAATAGCGTGTTAAAGCGAATCATCGACAATGAAAGTAGCACTAGAAAAATACATCTAAGTATATATAGACAAAATGGTTATTTAAAATGTTGTTAACAAAATGTCCTGGGTCGTGTTCAGTAGAAATCAAACGGAAGAAAACGGACCGAAACTGGGAGGGACTACCTGAAGTTGTCTAATAAGAAACGAATTACATTGCAAAATGTTTTGCTACAGTGTGCACTAATGAATGTTGTCTTAGCAATGCTGTTATGGATAATTGCAGAGGCCGGTCTGAATATTGATGATGTTTGCTAATGGCACACTCATCCCACTCGTAGGTACCAGTGTGAGGCATTCTCTGCTCTCTGCCCGGAGTGGCATATAGCTGTGTGCCACTCCAGACAGAGAGTCTACAATTTTGAGAAATACTTTCTGTTTGTACATACAGAGATTGGATAGGTATTTCAATGACTTTTGAGCATTTTGTCATTTGTATTTGAAAGTACTGAAAGTGAATTCGATTTTTATTGCCACACTATCACTACACTCACTCTCATTCGCAAGTGACTTTCTTTCCACCTACACCAACTTTCCTTCCACCTACACCCTCTGATGATGTAAGGCTCGCAGTAATATATGGTATCTCCTTTCTGACACCAATGCAGCGAATTTTGAATAATATGCGGCCACAAAGCTCTGAAGATTAACACTAGAACTGTGACAATTGTCTAAGCAATAGATTCTGTTCATAGAGTGTTAGCCAAGGTTCACAGGCTGTTTTATAACTAATTTAAAGGGGCTGCCTGTAAAAGTATTTTCTGTATTTTGAAAATACAAAATACATGTATTTTCATCAAATACATTTGCTGGCACCAGTATTTTGTAGTTCAATACAATACATTGGTCTTTAGGGTATTTTATGTTTTGTAACAGATACATTTTAATGTATCTTTTCCCACCACGTACAGTGAGGGAAAAAAGTATTTGATCCCCTGCTGATTTTGTACGTTTGCCCACTGACAAAGAAATTACCCGTCTATAACCTTAATGGTAGGTTTATTTGAACAGTAAGAGACAGAATAACAACAAAAAAATCCTGAAAAACACATGTCAAAAAAGTTATAAATTGATTTGCATTTTAATGAGGGAAATAAGTATTTGACCCCATCTRAATCAGAAAGATTTCTGGCTCCCAGGTGTCTTTTATACAGGTAACGAGCTGCGATTAGGAGCACAGTCTTAAAGGGAGTGCTCCTAATCTCAGTTTGTTACCTGTATAAAAGACACCTGTCCACAGAAGCAATCAATCAATCCATGCTTTTGTTACTTCTAGGTTACACTACTGCAATGCTCTACTTTCCGGCTACCCGGATAAAGCACTAAATAAACTTCAGTTAGTGCTAANAATCATGTTGAGCGCTGCAACTGGATCTATAACTTTTTTGGATAAAACCCCCACATTTGTTTAACCATCATCAAACGGACGTTGTACGATTTCTCGTAAATTACGATAGATAAATGTCTGTTTCTGTTTTCCCTTACACCGTAGGTTTATGTACTTTGATGTGAAGTGGTCATTTTAGCGCTGTATCACCATTTTCAACTTTTAATCCTAGAAAATGTGCATCATCATATTTGCTCCTCTTCAATGGTCTAACGTCACTGTCTGTTGGTCTAACGTCACTGTCTGTTGTTCGGCGCTCTCTCAAACAGAGAATTAGTGAACATAAAAGTTCAATCAGGAGAAACGACAGGGATTATCCAGTCACAGTACATTTTAATTACCTAAAGCATGACATTTCTACCTTTAGATTTTGTGGCATAGAGAAAGTTAAGATATCAGACAGGGGAGGTGCTATTAATAATACTCTGAGTAAAAGAGAATGTTTTGGGATTTTCACCCTCCAGACATTATTTCCTAAAGGATGATTAATCATGAAATGCCAATGTATGTTATGTTGTGAATTTGAACATGAATTATGTGCCTATTTAAGATTATGTTTTTCGTACGATGTACCCAATGACGAATGAAAACTTGCTATGTCCTCATTGTGGTTTTACAGACGTGTTTAATACATCTTATTTTTACACTTTTGTAATATTTATGAAATGCATATTGTTATATTTGGTAGCACTTATTTGTTTTTCCTTTGCTTCCAACCCCCTTCGATGTGTGGAATGGATGTGGGTGGGGCTAGGTCTACATAAGGGTGCAAAAAAAAAATTAAATCACAAAAGCTCTGACGAAGGCTGTGAGCCCGATACGTAAGCTTATTAAATATCAGTAATACTATCAAGAGCAGTGTGCGGTTTCCTTTTTCCTTCAACTTTTAATCATAGAAAATGTGCATCATCATATTTGCGCCTCTTCGATGGTCCAACGTCACTGTCTGTTGTTCGGGGCTTTCCTGGGTAAGGGGGCAGTAGCTCTTCGGCTGCATCAGATTCACAACTGTCAATGTCCATGCTAGCTGGGCCAACAACAAATGTAGAATTACTGATGCTAGCATTTGATGTGCTCGTGGAAGCAGAACAACTTGTGTCGTCGACAGGTGCAGGTGTAGTGCTGCTGGTAGTAGCAGTACTACCAGTAGAGCTGGTATGTGTTTCTATGGACGCGAGCCTTACTTTTTTTTAACCATTTATCAATTTTCGAGCAAACGGAATGAGCAGCAGCTACGTTTGGCTACATACGGACTATTAGTGGAATTCCCGCGAGAGAGTAACGGTTAATGTGATTGGATGTGAATTATTTGACTAGGCTACCTGTATTTGACATTGTGTTGTTATTTCACTGAACACTAGATGGTTTAATTTTATTTTTGGCAGGGAAACAAGGCTACTCGGGCGAGAGAAAAAACCATCAACCAAATGTGTAGCCCCGTTGGAAAATATAAATGAACTGTTTGAAAATCGGAATATTTGTATTTATTTATTTGAATCACATTTTATTTGGCGTACCTGCCCCAGAGTGTTTGGGATCTTTATTTTTTAATTTTTTGTAAACCGGTGATATTGTAGAAGCATTGGAACTGTAAATCTGAATATTCTCWATTTTTTTAGGTGGTTGAAGCGTAATCTACATGATCTGCGATTGCATATTATAATCTGTATTTATTTTTATTATTGGAAATGTGAGGACTTTTTTTCTGTTATTAATGTTTGGTTGTTGTTATGTTAAGGACCTGAGCGCTCTGGAGCAGGTTTTCATCAAMGATCTCTCTGTACTTTGCTCTGTTAATCTTTACCTCGATCCTGACTAGTCTCCCAGTCCCTGCCACTGAAAATTTGCAGATTATTCAAATTTACACAACAACAAACACACAGCGAGAATATCCTAACCTGGATTGCAATAAATGTTTTATTACAAGCAATAATATCCAAATTTTTCATATATCGTATTCATTTACATCAAAAAGAAATAAATATTCTGAATAGCGTGTTAAAGCGAATCATCGACAATGAAGTAGCACTAGAAAAATACATCTAAGTATATATAGAAAAATGGTTATTTAAAATGTTGTTAACAAAATGTCCTGGGTCGTGTTCAGTAGAAATCAAACGGAAGAAAAGGGACCGAAACTGGGAGGACTACCTGAGTTGTCTAATAAGAAAGAATTACATTGCAAAATGTTTGCTACAGTGTGCACTAATGAATGTTGTCTTAGCAATGTGTTATGGATAATTGCAGAGGCCGGTCTGAATATTGATGATGTTTGTAATGGCACACTCATCCTCGTAGGTACAGTGTGAGGCATTCTCTGCTCTCTGCCCGGATGGCATATAGCTGTGTGCCACTCAGACAGAGAGTCTACAATTTTGAGAAATACTTTTCTGTTTGTACATACAGAGATTGATAGGTATTTCAATGACTTTTGAGCATTTTGTCTTTGTATTTGAAAGTACTGAAAGTGAATTCGATTTTTATTGCCACACTATCACTACACTCACTTCTCATTCGAGTGACTTTCTTTCCACCTACACCAACTTTCCTTACCTACACCTCTGATGATGTAAGGCTCGCTAGTAATATATGTATCTCCTTTCTGACACCAATGCAGCGAATTTTGAATAATATGCGGCACAAAGCTCTGAAGATTAACACTAGAACTGTGACAATTGTCTAAGCAATAGATTCTGTTCATAGAGTGTTAGCCAAGGTTCACAGGCTGTTTTATAACTAATTTAAGGGGCTGCCTGTAAAAGTATTTTCTGTATTTGAAAATACAAAATACATGTTTTTCATCAAATACATTTGTGGCACAGTATTTGTAGTTCAATACAATATGGTCTTTAGGGTATTTTATGTTTTGTAACAGTTACATTTTAATGTATCTTTTCACCACGTACAGTGAGGAAAAAGTATTTGATCCCTGCTGATTTTGTACGTTTGCCCACTGACAAAGATTACCCCGTCTATAATTAATGGTAGGTTATTTGAACAGTAGAGACAGAATAACAACAAAAAAATCCTGAAAACACATGTCAAAAAAGTTATATTGATTTGCATTTTAATGAGGGAAATAAGTATTTGACCCATCTTAATAGAAAGATTTCTGGCTCCCAGGTGTCTTTTATACAGGTAACGAGTGCGATTAGGAGCACAGTCTTAAAGGGAGTGCTCCTAATCTCAGTTGTTACTGTAATAAAGACACTGTCACAGAAGCAATCAATCAATCCATGTTTGTTACTTTCTAGTGTACACTACTGCAATGCTCTACTTTCCGGTACCGGATAAAAGACTAATACTTCAGTTAGTGCTAAATACGGCTGCTAGAATCCTGATAGAACAAAAAATGTGATCATATTATCCAGTGCTAGCCTCCCTACACTGGCTTCCTTTAAGGCAAGGGCTGATTCAAGGTTTTACTGTAACCTACAAAGCATTACATGGGGTTGCTTCTACTATCTTTCGATTTGGTCCTACAGTACGCTACGGTCACAAGAGCAGCCTCTAATTGTCCCTAGAATTTCTAAGGAAACGAGGCGGCTTTCTCCTATAGATCTCTTTTTATGGAATGGTCTGCTACCCATGTGAGAGACGCAGACCAGGTCTCAACTTTTAAGTCTTTACTGAAGACTCATCTCTTCAGTGGGTCATATATATGGTGTAGTCTGGCCCAGGAGTGTGAGGTGAACGGAACGCTCTGGAGCAACGAACCGCTTTGCTGTCTTGCCTGGCCGGTTCTCTCTCTCCACTGGGATTTCTGCCTCTAACCCTATTACAGGGGCTGAGTCACTGGCTTACTGGTGCTCTTTTTGCCGTCCTAGGAGGGTGCGTCACTTGAGTGGGTTGAGTCATGACGTATCTTCTGTCTGGTTGGGCCCCCTTGGATTGTCCGTGCGGGAGATCTTTTGTGGCTATACTCGGCCTTGTCTCAGGATGTAAGTTGTGGTTGAAGTATCCTCTAGTGGTGTGGGGGCTGTGCTTTGGCAAGTGGGTGGGGTTATATCCTTCCTGTTTGGCCTGTCCGGGGTATCATCGGATGGGGCACAGTGTCTCCTGACCCTCTGTCTCAGCTCCAGTATTTATGCTGCAATAGTTTATGTGTCGGGGGCTAGGGTCAGTTTGTTATATCTGGAGTACTTCTCCTGTCTTATCACGGTGTCCTGTGTGATTTAAGTATGTCTCTTCTTTCTCTCTTTCTTTCTTCTCTCTCGGAGGACTGAGCCCTAGGCATGCCTCAGGACTACCTGGCATGATGATCTTGCTGTCCCCAGTCCACTGGCCGTGCTGCTGCCCAGTTTCAACTGTTCTGCTGCGGCTATGGAACCAGACTGTTCCGGATGTGCTACCTGTCAGACTGCTGTTTCAACTCTAGAGACCGCAGAGGGTAGAGATACTCTTAATGATTGGCTATGAAAAGCCAACTGACATTTACTCCTGAGGTGCTGACTTGCTGCACCTCGACTACTGTGATTATTATTATTTGACATGCTGGTCATTGATGAACTTTTGAACATCTTGGCCATGTTCTGTTTATAATCTCCACCTGGCAGCCAGAAAGAGGACTGGCCACCCCTCATAGCCTGGTTCCCTCTAGGTTCTTCTAAGTTTTGGCTTTCTAGGGAGTTTTTCCTAGCACCGTGCTTCTACATTGCATTGCTTGCTGTTTGGGGTTTATAGGCTGGGTTTTGTACAGATTTGAGATATCAGCTGATGTACGAAGGGCTATATAAATAAATTTGATTTGATTTGATTCAATCAGATTCCAAACTCTCCCATGGCCAAGACCAGAGAGCTCTCCAACGATGTCAGGACAAGATTGTAGCCTACATAAGGCTGGAATGGGCTACAAGACCATCGCAAAGCAGCTTGGTTAGAAGGGTGACAAAGTTGGTGCGATTATTGGCAAATGGAAGAAATACAAAAGAACTGTCAATCTCCCTCGGCTGGGCAATGATGCAATGAGTTGCAATGATCGTGAGAACGGTGACGAATCAGCCAGATACACGGAGGATCTTGTCAATGATCTCAAGGCAGCTGGACCATGTCACCAAGAAAACAATTGTAACAACTACGCCGTGAAGGACTGAATATCCTGCAGCGCCGCAAGGTCCCCTGCTCAAGAAAGCACATATACTGCCGTCTGAAGTTTGCCAATGAACAGCTGAATGATTCAGAGGACAATGAGGTGAACGTGTTGTTGTCAGATGAAGACCAAAATGGAGCTCTTTGGCATCAACTTAACCTGCCGTGTTTGGAGGAGGAGGATGCTGCCTATGACTCCAAATACACCATCCCCACCGTCAAACATGGAGGTGGAAACATTATGCTTTGTTTTTTTCTGCTAAGGGGACAGGACAACTTCACCGCATCAAGGGACGATGGACGGGGCCATGTAGCTAAATCTTGGGTGGAACTCCTTCCTCAGCCAGGGCATTGAAAATGGGTCGTGGATGGGTATTCAGCATGACGATGACAAAACACGGCAAGGCACAAAGGAGTGGCTCAAGAAGAGCACATTAAGGTCTGGAGTGGCCTAGCAGTCTCCAGACCTTATCCATAGACAATTGTGGAGGGAGCTGAAGGTTGGTTG
>NC_036871.1:2536643-2540475 GCF_002910315.2 Salvelinus sp. IW2-2015
AACATCCCACAGCATGATGCTCAGTTTGGCCGGCGCCAGCTATAGAAAGAGTGTTGGTAGTTCACAAACTTCTTCCATTAAAGATGATGGAGGACTTGGGGACCTTCAATGCTGCCCAAAAAATGTGGTACCCTCCCAGATTGTCGCTCACACAATCTGTCTCGGAGCTCTAACGGACATTCCTTCGACCTCATGCCAAACGTCAGCCTCGAAACCTTAATGACTTGAAGAAGATCTGCAAAGAGGAGTGGGACAAAATCCCTCCTGAGATGTGTGCAAACCTGGTGGCCAACTACAAGAAACGTCTGACCTCTGTGATTGCCAACAAGGTTTTTGCCACCAAGTACTTGTTTTGCAGAGGGGTCAAATACTTATTTCCCTCATTAAAATGCAAATCAATGTATAACTTTTTTGACATGCGTTTTTCTGGATTTTTTGTTGTTGTTATTTTGTCTCTCACTGTTCAAATAAACGTATCATTAAAATTATAGACGGATCATTTCTTTGTCAGTGGGCAAACGTACAAAATCAGCATGGGATCAAATACTTTTTTCCCTCACTGTACATTACCAGGCAAAAGTTTGGACACACCTACTCATTCAAGGGTTTTTCTTTATTTTTTACTATTTTCTACATTGTGGAATAATAGTGAAGACAATAAAACTATGAAATAACACATATGGAATCATGTAGTAACCAAAAATATCAAAATATATTTTATATTGGAGATTCTTCAAAGCAGCCACCCTTGATGACAACTTTCCACACTCTTGGCATTCTCTCAATCAACTCAATGAGGAATGTTTTTCCAACAGTCTTGAAGGAGTTCCCACATATGCTAAGCACTTGTTGGCTGCTTTTCCTTCACTCTGCAGTCCAACTCATCCCAAACCATCTCAATTGGGTTGAGGTCGGGTGATTGTAGAGGCCAGGTCATCTGATGCCGCACTCCATCACTCTCCTTCTTGGTCAAATAACCCATCCACAGCCTGGAGGCGTGTTGGGTTATTGTCCTGTTGAAAAACAAATGATAGTCCCACTGAGCCCAAACCAGATGGGATGGCGTATAGCTGCAGAATGCTGTGGTAGCCATGCTGGTTAAATGTGCCTTAAATTATAAATAAATCACAGACAGTGTCACAAGAAAAGCACCCCCACACCATCACACCTCCTCCATGCTTCACGATAGAAACCACACATGCAGAGATCATTCGTTCACKTACTCTGCGTCTCACAAAGACACGGCYGTTGGAACCAAAAATCTKAAATTTGGACTCAATYGACCAAAGGACAGATRTCCACCGGTCTAATGTCCATTGCTCGTGTTTATTGGCCCAAGCAAGWCTCTTCTTCTTATTGTTGTTGTCSTTTAGTAGTGGTTTCTTTGCAGCAATTCGACCATGAATGCTTGATTCACGCAGTCTCCTCTGAACAGCTGATGTTGAAATGTGTCTGTTACTTGAAATCTGTGGGGCATTTATTTGGGCAAAAYTTTCTGAGGCTGGTAACTATAAGGAACTTATCCTCTGCAGCAAAGGTWACTCTGGGTCTTCCTTTCCTGTGGAGGTCCTCATGAGAGCCAGTTTCATCATAGCGCTTGATGCTTTTTGCGACTGCACTTGAAGAAACGTTCAAAGTTCTTAAAATGTTCTGCATTTACTGACCTTCATGTCTTAAAGTAATGATGGACTGTCATTTCTCTTTGCCTATTTGAGCTGTTCTTGCCATAATATTTGTATTTGTATTTATTATAGATCCCCATTAGCTGCTGTCAAAGCAGCAGCTACTCTTCTTTGGGTCCAGCAAAATTAAGGCTGTTTATACAATTTTAAAAACATACAATACATACACAGATTTCACAACACAATGTGTGCCCTCAGGCCCCTACTCCACCACTACCACATATCTACAGTACTAAATCCATGTGTATGTATTGTGCGTATCCACATATCTACAGTACTAAATCCATGTGTATGTATTGTGCGTATATTATCGTGTGTGTATATTGTGTGTGTGTGTGTCAATGTTTTGTTGGTTACAGTCCCCGCTGTTCCACGATGTGTTTTTAGCAGGGGTGTAAAGCCATAACACATACGTTTTTTCCAGCAGCAGATTATGATTGATAATGTAAAAGCTGCATGTCTAACAGGACAGCCCCACAATCATTTTATCATCAATTTCTCTCAGCCAATCACCAGTCTGTGTGTAAGTGCTGTGCTTGTTGAGTGTCGTTCCCTATAAGCATGCTGATTTCTGTTGTCAATTTGTTTACTGGGAAATGGCATTGTATCTGGTCAAACACAATTTTTTCCATTAGTTTATTAAGGGTTGGTAACAGGCTGATTGGTCGGCCATTTAAGCCAGTAAAGGGGGCTTTACTATTCTTGGGTAGCGGAATGACTTTAGCTTCCCTACAGGCCTGAGGCACACGCTCTCTAGTAGGATTAAATTGAAGATGTGGCAAATAGGAGTGGCAATATCATCTGCTATTATCCTCAGTAATTTTCCATCCAGATTGTTGTTCAAATGATTGGTCAAATGCATTAAGAGGAAATCAATCCCACAAATAACTTTTAACAAGGCACACCTGTTAATTGAAATGCATTCCAGGTGACTACCTCATGAAGCTGGTAAGAGAATGCCAAGAGTGTGTAAAGCTGTCATCAAGGCAAAGGGTGCTACTTTGAAGAATATCAATATAATACATTTTCATTTGTTTATCACTTTTTTTGGTTACTACATGATTCCATGGTGCTATTTCACAGTTTTGATGTCTTCACTATTATCTGCAATGTAGAAAATAGTAAAAATAAGGAAAACCCTTGAATGATTAGGTGTGTCCAAACTTTGACTGGTATGTACATGGTTTAATATATTTTGTTCCTTTCAGTCTATGGTGTGTGTGTGTGTGTGTGTGTGTGTGTGTATCTGCTTACGTATGTGTGTGTTCATTTGTTTTACTGTGTTCACACTCCCAGGAGTATCCGGAAAACAAAGTATCCTGGAGGACTGTGAGCGCTGAGCCTGTTCCGTTGTCGACGAAAATGGACACATACTCCCCCGCCTGCAAGCCAGAACATAAAGGGTTAAAGACCATCAGTCACTCCGCACTCTACTCTCAATCCTTTCACCAAGAGCAGTGCTTATGCTCATCTATCACTCTGACTGCCAGTATCATTCCTGGCAAACAAGGTAATTGCACATAATTGTCAAAGTATATGTTTTATCTGGAGATGAGAGTGTTGATGGAGTGTGGTGCAGATATCAGATTGTTGTGAATGGGTGGCCATATAACACGTTTAACTCAATACTGTGTTTGCGTGTGCGTGAACGTGTAATAATACCCTGTGTGTGTATGTGTGTGTGTGTGTGAGAGAGTATATTACCTGTATGTAAAGGGTTCCTGTCAGTAAGATGCTGAAGACTCCTGAACTACCCACCCTGTCACCGAATCCAGAGACCTGGAACATTCAGAGGCGTAGCTCAGGAAAAACAGGCAGGAACAACTGGCAATGATTGAATACATCTCTGTTTGTGTGTGCGTGCACGCAGCGTGTGTGTGTGTGGTGTGTGTGTGTGTGTGTGTGTGTGTGTGTGTGTGTGTGTGTGTGTGTGTGTGTGTTGTGTGTGTGTGTGTGTGTGTGTGTGTGTGGTGTGTGTGTGTGTGTGTGTGTTGTGTGTGTGTGTGTGTGTGTGTGTGTGTACTAGTACTCACACATTGCTCTGGCATAGGGACTCAATGCAGATGGAAGCCTTCACACTATCCTTATCCTGGCTTGTGACTCTTCATTGGGCTCTGAGAAACACCACACACACACACACACCACCACCC
>NC_036871.1:2540500-2545368 GCF_002910315.2 Salvelinus sp. IW2-2015
ACTTATCGTGTGTGTATATTTGTGTGTGTGTGTGTCAATGTTTTGTGTTGGTTCACAGTCCCCGCTGTTCCACATGTGTTTTTAGCAGGGGTGTAAAGCCATAAAATACGTTTTTCCAGCAGCAGATTATGATTGATAATGTCAAAAGCTGCATGTCTAACAGGACAGCCCCACAATCATTTTATCATCAATTTCTCAGCCATCACAGTCCTGTGTGTAAGTGCTGTGCTTGTTGAGTGTCGTTCCCTATAAGCATGCTGAATTCTGTTGTCAATTTGTTTACTGGGAAATGGCATTGTATTTGGTCAAACACAATTTTTTCCATTAGTTTATTAAGGGTTGGTAACAGGCTGATTGGTCGGCCATTTAAGCCAGTAAAGGGGGCTTTACTATTCTTGGGTAGCGGAATGACTTTAGCTTCCTACAGGCCTGAGGGCACACGTCTCTAGTAGGATTAAATTGAAGATGTGGCAAATAGGAGTGGCTATCAATCTGCTATTATCCTCAGTAATTTTCCATCCAGATTGATTGTCAAATGTTGGTCAAATGCATTAGAAGGAAATCAATCCCACAAATAACTTTTAACAAGGCACACCTGTTAATTGAAATGCATTCCAGGTGACTACTCATGAAGCTGGTAAGAGAATGCCAAGAGTGTGTAAAGCTGTCATCAAGGCAAAGGGTGCTACTTTGAAGAATATCAAATACATTTTCATTTGTTTATCACTTTTTTGGTTACTACATGATTCCATGCGTGCATTTTCAGTTTTATGTCTTCACTATTATTCTGCAATGTAGAAAATAGTAAAAATAAGGAAAACCCTTGAATGATTAGTGTGTCCAAACTTCTGACTGGTACTGTACATGGTTTAATATATTTGTTCCTTTCAGTCTATGGGTGTGTGTGTGTGTGTGTGTGTGTGTGTATCTGCTTACGTATGTGTGTGTATCATTTTTTTTACTGTGTTCACACTCCCAGGAGTATCCGGAAAACAAAGTATCCTGGAGGACTGTGAGCGCTGAGCCTGTTCCGTTGTCGACGAAAATGGACACATACTCCCCCGCCTGCAAGCCAGAACATAAAGGGTTAAAGACCATCAGTCACTCCGCACTCTACTCTCAATCCTTTCACCAAGAGCAGTGCTTATGCTCATCTATCACTCTGACTGCCAGTATCATTCCTGGCAAACAAGGTAATTGCACATAATTGTCAAAGTATATGTCTTTATCTGGAGATGAGAGTGTTGATAGGAGTGTGTGCAGATATCAGATTGTTGTGAATGGGTGGCCATATACACGTTTAACTCAATACTGTGTTTGCGTGTGCGTGAACGTGTAATAATACCCTGTGTGTGTATGTTGTGTGTGTGTGTGAGAGAGTATATTACCTGTATGTAAAGGGTTCCTGTCAGTAAGATGCTGAAGACTCCTGAACTACCCACCCCTGTCACAAGATCCAGAGACCTGGAACATTCAGAGGCGTAGCTCAGGAAAAACAGGCAGGAACAACTGGCAATGATTGAATACATCTCTGTTTGTGTGTGCGTGCACGCAGCGTGTGTGTGGTGTGTGTGTGTGTGTGTGTGTGTGTGTGTGTGTGTGTGTGTGTGTGTGTGTGTGTGTGTGGTGTGTGTGTGTGTGTGTGTGTTGTGTGTGTTGTGTTGTGTGTGTGTGTGTGTGTGTGTGTGTGTGGTGTGTGTGTGATTTACATCACATGCACAGAGGCCAGTGGCAACCCATCATTCAGGGCAGGTGGGGCTTGCCTGTTTTGCTTGTTATTTTGGCATTAATACGTGTCACATATCAGTTTGCAAACAATGTAAACAAAAAAAAATGTCATTGAGTTAATAAAGCCGCATACACACATGGTCTCTTTTTTTGCTTTCTTGAGTTAGGCAGGTGTGTCACGGTAAATGCAGGTGTGTCAGTCTAGCCCAGTGCTTTCTGTGGTGGTGGGGCGAGCGAGCAGAAAACACAGAGCGTTGCGCTTGATTGGCTCAGTTTTCTGTCATATATTTTATCCCCTTGGGTTCTGCCATAGAGTTATATTAGAAGTGCCCATCCAAGAAGGCTCAAGGTCATTGGCCACAGATATAACGTGATTTGATATCATTCTATCTACAGTAGCTTTGATTGGACTGATCATATCAACATCTTACGTATCGGTCCTCATCGGCCATTGTACATAAAGATTACACAACAAGTTGGAAATCGCAAATTTAACAATGAGTCGTTTGGAAGGAATCTGTGGCTAACTGCAAGCYTTGCAAAGAAACCACTAACGTTAGCCTGCTATTCAATGCCAGACATTGATGACAGTTTGATGACAAAATTTGCCAACAAACGACCGCTGCGAGTCCAAAAATGTATTGTATGCTGTTGCATAAATGATGTAATACGCAAGGGAGAAATGTATACTGTAGCTAAGAAAGTAATACTTAGTGTATG
This sequence comes from Salvelinus sp. IW2-2015, assembly GCF_002910315.2. Taxonomy (NCBI): domain Eukaryota; kingdom Metazoa; phylum Chordata; class Actinopteri; order Salmoniformes; family Salmonidae; genus Salvelinus; species Salvelinus sp. IW2-2015. Next base: position 2,542,949 of record NC_036871.1, read on the forward strand.
TTGTGTAGTGAGCTGTTAGTAGCCCATGTGCCTCACCCTAATAATTTGGTCTATTTTCACCAACGTGGTATTGTAAGCACATCGTTCGTGGCCCAGTTTGGCTACTTTTTTTTGTACAGCTTTGACAGTGCTACTGATAGTAGTTGTGGTGCTTGGCTTGTGGTGCTTGGCGTCAAATAGTGTTATATGATGTGCATCTTRTTTGACATGCAAAGACCCAACCGSCGTTCAATGTGCCTCACCCTAATAATTTGGTCTATTTTCACCTCTTAATTTTGCCTACTGTTCTAGCTTGGTGGTGCACAAATAGCCTATAACCTGTTTTAGAGAAATGTAATCATTYAGTATTGTAAGAGCTTTCATTGTCTGTTTATATGGCACATTTATTGATCGTACGGTTCTGACGTGTACAGGGAGTACACCGTAAGAACGGCCCATGTTCTGAACGCTGTCGCTGTACATTTCAAAAGTGCTGAACAAATAGTTATATTAACCACGTCTGTCATCGATTGCTCATTAATGTCTTCATCTGAGTTACGGATTGCCTCGTTATCTGCTTGTCGTCCCCTTATGCCATAGTTTGTACATCTCAATTGTCACTAGAAACCACATTTGTTTAAGCAAGTCTGCCATATCAGCTATGTTTTTATGTGCAGTTGTTTTGCTGGCATGCATCCCATTTCTTTCTTTTTTTGTTGCCCCACCAAGAATTACATGCTAAAATGGCCACTGACAGAGGCATACACATTGCAGTGGTGGTGTGGGGTGGTTTCCCTTTGGGTGGACTTTCTGAGGAAAGACCCCACCCCTGTTCCTCAGAACTGGCCAGGCCTTATCTTCTCAACATCTGACACTGATTGGCCAGGGCAGTGCCTAGGCCACTTCTGATTGGTGTAAGCCAATGACACACCCAAAACATTCAAACCGTTTTTTGCCTGGCTGCCATCTTCACTTCTCCACTTGGCCTCTTGCAGGCAAAAAATACGGTATATTTCTAGGTTACGAGGGAAAAGCTACTTAGAGAAAAATATATACTGTACATTGCTATGGAGTTATTGTAATGTTGATTTGTATTTGATCTGTTGTGGAGATGCGTTTGTTTGTACAAACCATTCTTTTGTATGGTTTCCCATCGTTTTTCTTCTTTCCTTGATAGTCTCCTCTCTCCATCTAGCCATCCCCCTCTCTCACTCCCTAGCCACTCCCCAGCTCCTATCTTCCTAATTTCCTTGTCTAACCACTTTTCTTCCCCTTGTTATATCTCAGTTTTCTATCTATTTGTCCTCCTCCCTCTTGAACCTCTTCCTCTCCCTCCCTCTTTTTGTGGTATGTGAATCAATTCAGCCCCAATGTACTGCAAACCCCCTCACCCCCATAATTGAACACTTTGGTATGGGCCGGTGTGGAAGTCTCACCTATGAGAAGGCTGGCGGTGAGTTGGTAGAACCCGGAGACGGGAGCCGTGTAGCGGCCACTGCTAGAGTTGAAGCCCTGGCCCCTCTGGAGGCTCTGCTCAGTGTCCGAGACCTGGAGGGGTGAAACAGGGAGACAAAGGTCAATGGTCAAGTGATACAGCCTTTACTAAAAATATAAACCATTTAAGCCTAGTCGTATTTGGCCATTTTTCCCCCATGCTTTTGGAGGGATAGAAGGTGTTCTAATATCTGTTGATGTAATATTACTGTGCATGTGTGTGCACGTGCATGAGTTTATTGTAGCGTGTGTCTACTCATACAGTTGAAGGCCTGGGGCTCCAGTGAGTTGTGTCTGTAACCATATGCATGTGTGTTTTGTGAGTGTGTGCCTGCGTTGGCATTTTTATGCGTGTTTGAGGGTGTGTGGATATGTGTGTGTGTGTGTGTGTGTGTATGAGCGATTCACTCACACTGCTGAATGGCTGCAGCTCTAGCAGACTGCGGCGTGGCACGGTGAGGGGGTGGTGCAGGCGGCAGTGGAAGGCGGTGGCCACACGGGGAGGTCGCTCACAGAGCAGACAGGGTCCACCAGCCATCTCTGAGATAGAGGGAGAGAGTTCCTGTGATCAGTTGACCTATTTCTTTKTTTTTAAGAGAGACAGAGACAGATTCCCCTCAATTCATTAGTGCACTACTTTTGATCATGACCCATAAAGCTTTGTTCAAAAGTAGTGTGCCGTAAGAACGCCCATGTTCTGAACGCTGTCGCTGTACATTTCAAAGTGCTGAACAAATAGTTATATTAACCACGTCTGTCATCGATTGCTCATTAATGTCTTCATCTGAGTTACGGATTGCCTCGTTATCTGCTTGTCGTCCCTTATGCCATAGTTTGTACATCTCAATTGTCACTAGAAACCACATTTGTTTAAGCAAGCTCCATATCAGCTATGTTTTTATGTGCAGTTGTTTTGCTGCATGCATCCATTTCTTCTTTTTTTTTTG
>NC_036871.1:2545393-2584560 GCF_002910315.2 Salvelinus sp. IW2-2015
GCCTATAATAGGGAATAGGGCTGCTATTTGAGACGCACACAGAGACTATTCATGAGATTTCACTACCCAGTCAGGCAGATCAATGACTGAATAGGTGAACACTTCAAGGAAGGAAAGAAGGAAAGGATGCTTTGTCAAAGTATTTGAAAAGTCCCAGGCTTGGATCAATTTAGATTATGTTGGTACTGTATGAGTTTTCTGTATGGCAAGAGGAGGGGAGATGAGTGAGATTAATGTGGATTGAGGAGTGAGCGTCAGAAAAATCAAAAAGGTTCTCTGAAGTGACAGACGGAATTGTTTCTGTGTTGTTTATATTCTTAAAAGATATATGTTTGATGTTGTGGTGTGTGAGAGGTGCTGTCTTAAATAACTTTTTGAATGAAGAATCGGAGAGTGCCGTGTACATCCCTAATATAAATATATTTGCGATTGATCTGTGTGGATGTGTGCAAATCAGTGGCATACTGCAGTTTCATGAGGCCCCTCACAAGAGCCCACCCCCCTTTAGTCTAAAACCAGGGGTCGGGAACGCTTTGTGCTCCCGAGCCAGGTGTGGCTCTTTTGATGATTGCATCTGGCTCGCAGATAAAACAAAATATTCTCACTTTTTTTTATTTTATTTTTTTTAAATTAAATTTTATCCCTTTTCTCCCAATTTTTCGTGGTATCCAATGCTAGTAATTACTATCTTGTCTCATCGCTACAACTCCTTGTTTTAAAATCCATCCATCGATTTTTCACTGCTCATGTCCTGTTCAGGGCTGCAGGAGCAATTGTCCATTATTTGTATTAAATGATACTGGCTACGTTGGCCGTTGCTAGGTAAAACAGGTAAACCGCCTCCTTTTGAATCAGTCTGCTCGGTCATTAGCTCAAGCTAACCCTTCGACGGAAGAAGATGGCGAAAAGAAAAAAAGATGACGAGTATCGTACATTTCAGGACGAATGGACCGAAGAATTCGCCTTGTGGAGAGAGCAGGTTCTGCGGTGCTGTGTCTAATTTGCAATGACAAAATTACAATCGATGAAACGGTCGAATGTAAAGCGGCACTTCGACACGGCGCCATGCTACCTTTGCATCAAAATACCCTGCGGGAGACAGCAGAAAAGAAGCGTGCCAAGAGCTACTGAGCAGGGTGCAAGCTAGCCAGCAGCAACTCCGCGTATGACCCGGCAAGGTGACTATAATTCGCGCTAGCTTTGCTGGATCTTTAGCAATAGTGAGGAACGGAAAACCAATTCACAGATGGCGAGTATGCTAAAACGTTCATGCTGGATGTAGCCAATGAACTTTTTTGATGATCTTCCGAACAAAGACAAGATAATTAAACGGATACAAGACATGCCTCTGTCGGCAAGAACTGTTCATGAATCGTACCATCGTGATGGCAAACAAAGTGGAGGAAACGCAAGTGAAGGACATATGCAGCGCCGTTCTTTTCCTGGCTTTGGATGAGTCAAACAGACGTGAGCCATTTGTCGCAGTTCAGCGTGATTGCAAGATAATGCTGTTGGTGACACACTGCGCGAAGACAAGTCTTGCAGTTCTGCCATTAAAAGGGTCCAACAAGAGGTGAGGATTTAATTTAAGTCTTTCATGGAGTTTGCTCAAGAAAAAAATCTATTATGGATAAACTTCTCTCAGTGTGTACTGATGGTGCTCCGTGTATGGGGGGAATAAAAAAGATTTGTGGCGCTTCTCGTGAACATGAAAATAGACCCCATCTAAGTTTCCATTGCATTCTACACCAGGAAGGCACTTTGTGCTCAGATGTGTGACAGCCAGTTTGGGGAAGTGATGTCGCTGGTCATTCGTGTGATCAACTTTTATGTTGCTCGAGCCTTAAATGAATCGCCAAGTTTAAAACACTGCTGGATGAAGTTGGAAATAACTATCCTGGTCTGCTTTTGCACAGCAATGTGCGTTGGTTGTCAAGAGGGAAGGTGCTTAGCCGTTTTGCGGCTTGCCTGAAAGGAAATCCGGACCTTTCCTTGAAATGAAAGGCATCGAGCATCCTGAGCTAGCCGAAACTGAGTGGCTCCTCAAGTTTTACTATCTCGTGATAAATCAAATCAAATCAAATCAATCAAAATTTTATTAGTCACATACACATGGTTAGCGATGTTAATGCGAGTGTAAGTGAAATGCTTGTGCTTCTAGTTCCGACAATGCAGTAATAACCAACAAGTAGTCTAACCTAACAATTCCACAACTACTACCTTATACACACACACAAGTGTAAAGGGATAAAGAATATTGTACATAAAGATATATGAATGAGTGGTGGTACAGAACGGCATGGCAAGATGCAGTAGATGGTATGAGTACGGTATTACATATGAGATGAGTACTGTAGGGTATGTAAACATAAAGTGGCATAGTTTAAAGTGGCTAGTGGTACATGTATTACATAAAGATGGCAAGATGCAGTAGATGATATAGAGTACAGTATATACATATGAGATGGGTAATGTAGGGTATGTAAACATTATATTAAGTGGCATTGTTTAAAAGTGGCTAGTGGTACATTTTTACATAATTTCCATCAATTCCCATTTTAAAGTGGCTGGAGTTGAGTCAGTTGTTGGCAGCGGCCGCTAAATGTTAGTGGTGGCTGTTTAACAGTCTGATGTGGGCCTTGCAGATAGAAGCTGTTTTTTCAGTCTCTCGGTCCTGCTTGATGCACCTGTACTGACCTCGCCTTCTGGATGATAGCGGGGTGAACAGGCAGTGGCTTGGGTGGTTGTTGTCCTTGATGATCTTTATGGCTTCCTGTGACATCCGGGTGGTGTAGGTGTCCTGGAGGGCAGGTAGTTGCCCCCGGTGATGCCGTTCTGCAGACCTCACTACCCTCTGGAGAGCCTTACGGTTGTGGGCGGAGCAGTTGCCGTACCAGGCGGTGATACAAGCCCGACAGGGATGCTCTCGATTGTGCATCTGTAGAAGTTTGTGAGTGCTTTTGGTGACAAGCCGAATTTCTTCAGCCTCCTGAGGTTGAAGAGGCGCTGCTGCGCTTCTTCACAACGCTTCTGTGTGGGTGGACCAATTCAGTTTGTCCGTGATGTGTACACGCGAGGAACTTAAAACTTTCCACCTTCTCCATACTGACGCCCGTCGATGTGGATAGGGGGGTGCTCCCTCTGCTGTTTTCCTGAAGTCCACAATCATCTCCTTTGTTTTGTTGACCGTTGAGTGTGTGAGGTTATTTTCCTGACATCCCACTCCGGGGCCCTCACCTCCTCCCTGTAGGCCGTCCTGTCGTTGTTGGTAATCAAAGCCTACCACTGTTAATGTCATCCGCAAACTTGATGATTGAGTGGAGGCGTGCAATGGCCACGCAGTCGTGGGGAACAGGGGTAACAGGAGTAGGGCTCAGAACGCACCCTTGTGGGGCCCCAGTGTTGAGGATCAGCGGGGTGGAGATGTTGTTACCTACCTCACCACCTGGGGGCGGCCCGTCAGGAAGTCCAGGACCCAGTTGCACAGGGCGGGGTCGAGACCCAGGGTCTCGAGCTTGATGACGAGTTTGGAGGGTACTATTGGTGTTAAATGCTGAGCTGTAATGATGAACAGCATTCTCACATGGTATCTCCTCTTGTCCAGAGGGTTAGGGCAGTGTGCAGTGTGGTTGCGATTGCGTCGTCTGTGGACCTATTGGGTCGGTAAGCAATTGGAAGTGGGTCTAGGGTGTCCGGTAGGTGGAGGTGATATGGTCCTTGACTAGTCTCTCAAAGCAGCTTCATGATGACGGAAGTGAGTGCTACGGGGCGGTAGTCGTTTAGCTCAGTTACCTTCAGCTTTCCTTGGGAACAGGAACAATGGTGGCCTCTTGAAAGCATGTGGGAACAGCAGACTGGGATAAGGATTGATTGAATATGTCCGTAAACACACCAGCCAGCTGGTCCTGCGCATGCTCTGAGGACGCGGCTGGGGAATCCCTTGGAGGGTTAACACGTTTAAATGTTTTACTCACCTCGGCTGCAAGTGAAGGAGAGCCCGCAGGTTTTGGTAGGGGGCCGTGTCAGTGGGCACTGCTATTGTCCTCAAAGCGGGCAAAAAAAGTTGTTTAGCCTGCTGGGAGCAAGACATCCTGGTCCGCGACGGGGCTGGTTTTCTTTTTGTAATCCGTGATTGACTGTAGACCCTGCCACATACCTCTTGTGTCTGAGCTGTTGAATTGCGACTCGATTTTGTCTCTGTACTGGACTTAGCCTGTTTGATTGCCTTGCGGAGAGAATAGCTACACTGTTTGTATTCGGTCATGCTTCCGGTCACCTTGCCTGTGTTAAAAGCAGTGGTTCGCGCTTTCAGTTTCGCGCGAATGGCTGCCGTCAATTCCACGGTTTCTGGTTTGGGAATGTTTTAATCGTTGCTGTGGGTACGACATCGTCAATGCACTCTCTAAATGAACTGCCTCACCGAATCAGCATATTCGTCAATATTGTTGTTGACGGCAATGCGGAACATATTCCCAATCCGCGAGATCGAAGCAGTCTTGAAGCGTGGATTCAGATTGGTCGGACCAGCGTTGAACAGACCTGGAGCGCGGAGCTTGGTTGTTTTAGTTTCTGTTTGTAGGCTGGAATCACACAATGGGTCGTGGTCAGCTTTTCCGAAAGGGGGCGGGGGAGGGCCTTATATGCGTGCGGAAATTAGTATAACAATGATCTAGGGTTTTTCCAGCCCTGGTAGCACAATCGATATGCTGATAGAATTTAGGGAGTTTTGTTTTTAGATTAGCCTTGTTAAAATCCCCAGCTACGATGAATGCAGCCTCAGGGTGTGTGGTTTCCAGTTTACAAAGAGTCAGAATAAAGTTCCTTCAGGGCCATCGGTGTGTCTGCTTGGGGGGAATATATACGGCCTGTGATTTATGATTGAAGAGAATTCCCTCTGTAGGTAATGCGGTCGACCATTTGATTGTGAGGAGTTCTAGATCAGGTGAACAGAATAACTTGAGTTCCTGTGTGTTTGTTATGGATGATCACACCACGTCTCGTTAATCATAAGGCATACCCCCCCGCCCCTCTTCTTACCAGAAAGATGTTTGTTTCTGTCGGCGCGATGCATGAAGAAAACCAGCTGGCTGCACGACTCCGTTAGCGTCTCTTGAGTTAGCCATGTTTCCGTGAAGGCAAGGACACGTTGCAATCCTGATGTCTCTCTGGAATGCTACCCGTGCTCGGATTTCATCAACCTTAATTGTCAAGAGACTGGACCATTGGCGAGTAGTTGCTAGGGAGTGGAGCGGATGTGCCCGTCTCCGAAGCCTGACGCACGAGACCGCCTCGTTTGCCCCTTTTACGGCGTCCGCACAGGGTCGCCCGGCTGGGATCAGATCCATTGTATTGGGTGGAAGGCAAAAAAACTGGATCCGTTTCGGGAAAGCATATTCCTGGTGGAACGATGATGAGTTGACGTAATCGTATTTCAGTAGTTCCCCCGACTGTATGTAATGAAACCTAAGATTACCTGGGGTACCGATGTAAGAAATACACATAAAAAAACAAAATACTGCATATTTCCAAGGAACGCGAAGCGAGGCGGCCATCTCTTTTCGGCGCCGGAAGTCTGACTGAACATCTGAACCAGCTCAACGTGAAAATGCAAGGCATGGAAATACAGTGTTATCCCTTCAACAAGCTGTGTTTGCTTTTGAAAACAAGCTAGAACTTTTCATCATGGATCTTGAAACAGGTCGTTTACTCATTTTGAAAACTGAGCCAATTTAAAGATGCATGCACAGCAAGTGAGCCTATTCAAAACTTGATCTCCACCAGCTAGGCTGCGCTGCACATCCAGTCTCCTACAGTCCTTCAAAGCACACTCGTCTTTTAAGTTCATCACCCTTCCAACCGAGTGTTCACTGAACCACAGCCGACCTGAGTTACATTCCTGGTGTTCCTCCATCAGAGATTTTGAAGCAGAAGTGGCTGACCTAGGCCTCAGACATGTGGGTTAATAAGTTCAAGTCACTGAATGAAGATTTGGAAAGAATCACACGACAGAAAGCGGAGTTGGCGAGCAAGCACATGTGGACAGAAATGAAAAAACTTCAACCCCGAAGACCAGCTGATTTCAAAACTTGGAACGCGCTTCCTGTCACATACCACACACTGCAGCGTGTGAGTATTGCTGTATTGACCATGTTTTGGATCTCCGTATGCATGTGAGCAGTCATTCTCACATCTTAAAAACATCAAGTCCAACCTACGATCACGTTTAACGGATGAAAGCTCAACGCTTGCGTGAAGCTTAACCTCACCAAGTTACCAACCAGACTACAAAGACATCAAGCAAATCCATGCAGCAACCAGAAGTCGAATTAATGGTGAGTATTATAACAACATTATTTAAGAATAAAATTTTGCCCCACCAAGAATTACATGCTAAAATGGCCACTGACAGAGGCATACACATTGCAGTGGTGGTGTGGGGTGGTTTCCCTTTGGGTGGACTTTCTGAGGAAAGACCCCACCCCTGTTCCTCAGAACTGGCCAGGCCTTATCTTCTCAACATCTGACACTGATTGGCCAGGGCAGTGCCTAGGCCACTTCTGATTGGTGTAAGCCAATGACACACCCAAAACATTCAAACCGTTTTTTGCCTGGCTGCCATCTTCACTTCTCCACTTGGCCTCTTGCAGGCAAAAAATACGGTATATTTCTAGGTTACGAGGGAAAAGCTACTTAGAGAAAAATATATACTGTACATTGCTATGGAGTTATTGTAATGTTGATTTGTATTTGATCTGTTGTGGAGATGCGTTTGTTTGTACAAACCATTCTTTTGTATGGTTTCCCATCGTTTTTCTTCTTTCCTTGATAGTCTCCTCTCTCCATCTAGCCATCCCCCTCTCTCACTCCCTAGCCACTCCCCAGCTCCTATCTTCCTAATTTCCTTGTCTAACCACTTTTCTTCCCCTTGTTATATCTCAGTTTTCTATCTATTTGTCCTCCTCCCTCTTGAACCTCTTCCTCTCCCTCCCTCTTTTTGTGGTATGTGAATCAATTCAGCCCCAATGTACTGCAAACCCCCTCACCCCCATAATTGAACACTTTGGTATGGGCCGGTGTGGAAGTCTCACCTATGAGAAGGCTGGCGGTGAGTTGGTAGAACCCGGAGACGGGAGCCGTGTAGCGGCCACTGCTAGAGTTGAAGCCCTGGCCCCTCTGGAGGCTCTGCTCAGTGTCCGAGACCTGGAGGGGTGAAACAGGGAGACAAAGGTCAATGGTCAAGTGATACAGCCTTTACTAAAAATATAAACCATTTAAGCCTAGTCGTATTTGGCCATTTTTCCCCCATGCTTTTGGAGGGATAGAAGGTGTTCTAATATCTGTTGATGTAATATTACTGTGCATGTGTGTGCACGTGCATGAGTTTATTGTAGCGTGTGTCTACTCATACAGTTGAAGGCCTGGGGCTCCAGTGAGTTGTGTCTGTAACCATATGCATGTGTGTTTTGTGAGTGTGTGCCTGCGTTGGCATTTTTATGCGTGTTTGAGGGTGTGTGGATATGTGTGTGTGTGTGTGTGTGTGTATGAGCGATTCACTCACACTGCTGAATGGCTGCAGCTCTAGCAGACTGCGGCGTGGCACGGTGAGGGGGTGGTGCAGGCGGCAGTGGAAGGCGGTGGCCACACGGGGAGGTCGCTCACAGAGCAGACAGGGTCCACCAGCCATCTCTGAGATAGAGGGAGAGAGTTCCTGTGATCAGTTGACCTATTTCTTTCTTTTTAAGAGAGACAGAGACAGATTCCCCTCAATTCATTAGTGCACTACTTTTGATCAMGACCCATAYAGCTTTGTTCAAAAGTAGTGTGCACTATATAGGGAATAGGGTGCTATTTGAGACGCACACAGAGACTATTCATGGATTTCACCTACCCAGTCAAGGCAGATCAATGTCTGAATAGGTGAACACCTTCAAGGAAGGAAAGAAGGAAAGGATGCATTGTCAAAGTATTTGAAAAGTCCAGGCTTGGATCAATTTAGATTATGTTGGTACTGTATGAGTTTTCTGTAATGGCAAGAGGAGGGGAGATGAGTGAGATTAATGTGGATTGAGGGAGTGAGCGTCAGAAAAATCAAAAAGGTTCTTCTGAAGTGACAGACGGAATTGTTTCTGTGTTGTTTATATTCTTYAAGAATATATGTTTGAGTTGTGGTGTGTGAGAGGTGCTGTCTTACATTACTTTTTGAATGAAGAATCGGAGAGTGCCGTGTACATGCCTAATATAAATATATTTCAGATTGATCTGTGTGGATGTGTGCAAATCAGTGGCATACTGCAGTTTCATGAGGCCCCCTCACAAGAGCCCCACCCCCCTTTAGTCTAAACCATGGGGCAAAGAGAAGAATGTGCAGTTTCATGCATATTTACCATTGCCATCAGGTGAGAAAATGTTGCTGTTTTAAAGCAAGTTCCCTGCAATTCTCACAATTTTTATTATATATTCTTTCGATTAAAATATATATTTTTTTACATTAAATGCATTATGCATTGTGGGTTAAATGCTGTAACACAAAATAAACAATTAATACAAGTCCCATGATGGTAGTGACTGTCATGCTGCTTATCCTTATAACCATCAGTTTTTCATATTACTTTATTTAATAAAATATGTAAATTCTTGTGTATATTAGATTTGTTTTATTTGATGACTTTATTATTTGATTCCAAGTCATCATTCATCTCTATAGAGCTGCTGCTATGCGTCTGACAAAATCACTATTTTACTAGTTCTTCAAAGTAAATAAGGCATACTTTTATGACTGCTGAATACCAACTATCAATCATTAGATGATGTATTTTCAGGTAGAGATACTCCAAGAAACTGCTTTCTATGCATCCCCTCTTGATTACGCATTCTTCTGTCCTTACGTCGCAGGCATAAAAGAAACCGACCCGGACAAGTAGCTGCGCAATGGATTATGGCTATTGTAATTAATTATCACAGTGTGTGCACTAAACTATGTAGAAATTGGCCTGTTGGATACTACAACTCCCAACTGTTCAGGCATGATCTGATTTGTCTCTAGAGAAACTGCAGTGAAATGTGTGCATTGAGCTCACAGAAAAACGGCATGAAATGGAATGAAATAATTGAACCATCAATGTCTGTCAATTAGTTGTTTAAAAACTGAAAAATAACTGACATTTCGGTTAATGCTAGCATAATCTCTTGTTATTCTATACATTTTGCCATGAGGCTGAGAGAAGATTTTGCATTGTAAGCTAATTCCTGATATTCTACACATTTTGCAAGAGGGGCTGAGAGAAAATGTGCCGTTTTTAAAGCACATTTCCTGTAATTGTAATATTTAAGGCTTGTTCATATGCTACTGGGGGGGGGGGGCGACCTCCAGAAGGTCTGTGGTGTGGTACACAGTGGTGTGATATATACATTTGTTTGAATATCAGCAGTGTGTGTGTGTGTGAGTTTAAGTGTTAAAGAGTTGTTTTAGTTTGTGTGCTAGTGTCTGCGAGAGTGTGTGTACGGCGCCACCCTTCTCGGCTGTTGAATAGGTCTTTATGTTTTAGAGGGCTGTGAGAACAGCCTGCAGTTCCCGGAGAGCACAAACAGACCGTGTCTACTCACATGGCAGCCTGCCAACTCTCATTCCACACACGGAACGTTATTTACAAACACACAAATGCCAACTGGAAACATACGCACATGCAAATACCTCATACACACGTACTCACGCACGAGCACACACACAAAGTAACAAAGACACACTAGCGAGTCTGGAGGAATCTGAGGAATTTTACGGCCCAGCCAAGTCACATCCACGTTCCTGGAAAATTACCTCTATTAAAGATCAGACCAGCCCACAATCAGACAACACCGCTCAAGCATTTTTAGCCTACTTCACCTTGTGTGTTGCATCCGTTGTTATGGAAGGCGTTCTTCGCGCGGCACTGATCCAACGTGGTGGGGTGTCCACTAGTTTTAAACGGCTAGTGATGATTTCGTAGTTGCTTAAAAATAAGATGTCATTGCTAAAAAAGACAAATAATTAATAGGCACCTCCTTGTCATCATTATGATGTCCTCAGATCAGTGGAAGATGGTGCCATTTATGATTAGGGAGGACTATCTTTTTTTTTATTAGCATGGCCTTATTCTATAAAAAAAATATTGGATGACTGTCATTCATATTCCATTCACACAGTTCAAATATTTTAATTTGCCCTATACCCATCATGATGTTGCTACAACCTAGTCTATAAAAAAAAATGAAGCTACAAAATGTGTGAACTAGGCCTTTGTTACTCCTGTATTAGCGGAGAAAAATACGCCTTAGTCGCAAAATGTCCTCTGGCTACACCATGGTGCTACTCTAGATGATGCTGTTTGTATTTATCCTGGATCCCCATTAGCAGAAAAATTAAGGCAGTTATACAATTTTTTTAAACATTACAATACATTCACAACACACTGTGCCCTCAGGCCACTACTCCACCACTACCACATATCTACAATACCAAATCCATGTGCACGTGTGTGTACAGTGCTTATGTTATTGTGTGTGTGTGTGTATGCATGTGTCTGTGCCTATGGTTGTGTTGCTTCACAGTCCCCACTGTCCCATAAGGTGTATTTTTATTAGTTTWTWWAATCAAATTTTACTGCTTGCATCAGTTACTTGATGTGGAACAGAGTTCCATGTAGTCATGGCTCTATGTAGTACTGTGCGCCTCCCATAGTCTGTTTTGGACTTGGACCTCTTGTGGCATGTTTTGTGGGGTATGCATGGGTGTCTGATCTGTGTGCCAGTAGTTTAGACAGACAGCTTGGTGCATTCAACACGTCAATACCTCTCATAAATGTGACCGGCCGGCTCAAATCGSTCTTATGTATAAACATTTGAAATTGTGTATTTTACATTGGATAAAATGTAGAGACTCAGAGCTACAAAATTGCATATCATACACTACAGTTGAGGAACAATGGGAAAGCAATTTTGCTTTGAAAGTTGATAAACTTGTAAACTCACTTTTGAGAAAATGGCCTTTGAATGTGTTGGTACTACTACTGGAGAGCCCTCCTTTGTCTACACCCATTCAGCATCGTTCACACACTCTTCAGCTTTAGCCCCACCCATCTCTTTAAGGGTTGATCCGAGCGCTCTGTACTAACAACAGAAGTCAAGCAACGAAGCTAACTTGCTAGCTATTTCCAGACACAAATGACAGAACAGCTCACTGAACATTACTCGCCCTAGCAGAGCTGGTTAGGCTGTTATGTTTTCCAGAGCGTTGGTGACTGCAACTGTGCTGTCAGCTTGTCCGTTCGGAAATTCAAAACGTGTCGTTCTCGGAGCGTTCAGAGCTCACACCGGACACTCTGGCCGATGAGTAGGGTTGATCCGAACGAACGTTCTGACCTCACAACGGCAGTCAAGCACCCAAGATAACTGACTAACATGGGCTAACTTACTAGCTACTTCCAGACACATAATGAGAGAACACCCCACTCTGACCATTTGAATCGCCCTAGCAGAGCTAGAAAGCAGCGCCCTAGAAAAGCTGGTTAGGTTTTCATGTTATCCAGAGTGTTGGTGACTGTAACTGTGCTGCTGGCAACAATTTAATTACGCTTTTCTGCCTACGTTTACTGACACCAGTCATATTCAACGGYTGTTGAGAGTTCGTAAATTCATCAGTTATTCTGCGCTCTGGCACACTCAGACGAGAGTGCTCTGAAATTGAAGTAGATGGCCAGACTGAATTTATGAACGCACCCCAAATTGTTACTTGCGTAYTGGAGTCTTTTGTTAAGACATGTAGCTAGCTAGCTAGGTAAACAATGAACCATAATCACATCTCATMAAGTTACTARCCAGCTTGAATCTGCAGGTAGCTGACCAACCAGGTTCAATGTTAGCTAGCTAACATTAGGCTATAGCTAGCCAAGCAAATGGCTCTGAGATACGAATAATAAGGTCATACACGTAACTTTAGCTAGCCAGCCAGCCAGTCAGCTAATGTTATCTAGCTAGGTAAACAATGAACCATGATCCTAACTCATGATGTTACTACCCTGCATGAATCTGCAGGTAGCTAACCAACCAGGTTCAAWGTTAGCTAGCTAACATTAMGCAATAGCTAGCTAAGAAAATGGCTCTGAGATACAAATAATACATACATGTAACGTTAGCTAGRGAGCCAGCCAGCTAACGTTAGCAATGGTAAACAATGAACCATAATCACAACTTATGACGTTACTATGACGTTACTGGAGGCAGGGTAGCCTAGTGGTTAGAGTGTTGGGCTAGTAACCGAGAGGTTGCAAGTTCAAATCCCCGAGCTGACAAGGTACAAATCTGTRGTTCTGCCCCTGAACAAGGCAGTTAACCCARTGTTCCTAGGCCATCATTGAAAATAAGAATTTGTTCTTAACTGACTTGCCTAGTTAAATAAAGGTAAAATAAAATACCCTGCATGTAGCTAACCACCAGGTTGAATGTTAGCTAGCTAANAAGAATTTGTTCTTAACTGACTTGCCTAGTTAAATAAAGGTAAAATAAAATACCCTGCATGTAGCTAACCACCAGGTTGAATGTTAGCTAGCTAAAATTTGGATATAGCTAGCCAAGAAAATGGCTCTTTCTGTTAAAATTAGAAACCTGTAATATCTGAAAATGTAACTAGGTAGACTATTTTACCCGAATACATCATTCATGGATGGATGCCATGGTTGCCCCTAGTTTGAAGATGTAATCTGGAGACAGGTGTTTTCTCAATCTTCTTAGCTATCATACTCGAATTCCACTGATTTCAAAACTCGGACCTCCAGACTTCTCCCCATTTTAGCTACTACTGCATCAAATGTTTTGACCATGACAGTTTACAATCCAGGATTTCTCCAAGCAGTTTTGTCACCTCAACTTGCTCAATTTCCCCATTATTTATTACAAGATTCAGTTGAGGTTTAGGTTTAGGGTTTAGTGATTTGTCCCAAATACAATGCTTTTATTTTTAGAAATATTTAGGACTAATTAATTCCTTTCCACCGACTCTGAAACTAACTGCAGCTCTTTGTAAAGTGTTTGTTTCAGCTCTTTGTTTCAGTCGCTGTAGTAGCTGACGTGTATAGTGTTGAGTCATCCGCATACATAGACACACTAATGACACATGTCGTTAGTAAAGATTGAAAAAAGTGAGGGGCCTAGACAGCTGCCTTGGGGAATTCCTGATTCTACCTAGATTATGTTGGAGAGGGTTCCATTTAAGAACACCCTTTGTGTTCTGTTTGACAGGTAATTCTTAATCCAAAATATAGCAGGGGGTGTAAAGCCATAAACATATGTTTTTCCAGCAACAGACTATTATCGATAATGTCAAAAGCCGCACTAAAGTCGAACAAAACAGCCCCCACAATCATCAATTTCTCTCAGCCAGTCATTTGTGTAAGTGCTGTGCTTGTTGAATGTCCTTCCCTAAAAGCGTGCTGAAAGTCTGTTGTCAATTTGTTTACTGTAAAATAGCATTGTATCTGGTCAAACAAAAAGCAAAAGTTTACCAAAGTTTACCAAACAAAAAGCAAAAGTTTACCAAGGGTTGATAACAGGCTGATTGGTTGGCTATTTGAGCCAGTAAAGGGGGCTTTACTATTCTTAGGAAGCGGAATGACTTTTGCTTCCCTCCAGGCCTGGGGGCACACACTTTCTAGTAGGCTTAATTGAAGATGTGGCAAATAGAAGTAGCAATATCGTCCACTATTATCCTCAGTAATTTTTCATCCAAGTTGTCAGACCCCGGTGGCTTGTCATTGTTGATAGACAACAATCATTTTTCATTATTCGGTCAGATATACTTGGATGTGTAGTGTCAGTGTTTGTTGCTGGCATGTCATGCCTAAATGTGCTAATCTTGCTAACAACTAAAGTAGTTGGCAATATCAGTGAATGAGCCATCTTGATTCAATTAATGATGGCGATGAGTTTGCCTTTTTTCCCAACATTTTATTTAAGGTATTTTAAATATTATTCTTTATGTAATTTATCTTTGTTTCATAGTGTAGTTTCTTATTTTTATACAGTTTAGTCACATTATTTCTCAGTTTGAAATATGTTTGCCAATCGGTTGTGCAGCCAGACTTATTTGCCATTCCTTTTGCCTCATCCCTCTCAACCATACAATTGTTCAATTCCTCATCAATCCACGGGGATTTAACAGCTTTTACAATCATTTTCTTAATGGGTGCATGCTTATTAGTAACTGGAATAAGCAATTTCATAAATGTGTCAATTGCAGCGTCTGTTTGCTCCTCATTACACACCAGAGACCAACAAATATTCTTTACATCAACAACATATCAATCACTACAAATATTATTCTATGACCTCTTATACACTATAATAGGCCCAGCCTTTGGAACTTTGGCTTTCCTAGATATGGCTACTATATTGTGATCACTACATCTGATGGATCTGGATACTGCTTTCAAGCTAATTCCTGCAGCGTTAGTAAAGATGTGATCAATACATGTTGATCATTTCATTCCTGTGCTGTTTGTAACTACCCTGGTAGGTTGACTGATAACCTGAACCAGGTTAGTCAGAATGTGAATGTCATCTGTTACTGGCAAATTATTGATTGCATGAACCTTGTTTCTTAAGCTACATATGTTAAAGTGGGCTATTATGAGCACTTTACCTTTGGAATGCTTACTTGTTTCCATTGCTTTACTGGGAAGCTTAGCAGAAGTAGACATGCTCAGTTTTTATTTTATTTTAGTGCAGGGTGAGCTGCACATAGTGGACTTCCTACTAGGGCAAACCGCCACAGTGCTAACAGTATAAATCTGTTCCATAGGCACATGATTACTGCATACAATAGCTGTAGGATCAGCAGAGGAATTCAGGGAAGTAAGACGTACATACATTATGTTACTTACATTGTGTCTACCAACGCCCCTGGTGTAATGTACATTTGCTGAAGCATTATGACAACTGCGTCACAATTGTAGAGATTTACTGAGCTGGGCATGGGTCATTGATAAGTCATCGTCTCAATGTAGCCTTATAATGCTGTGAAAGGATCCAGGTACCCAAATGATTTGGATGGATCCCATCTTCCTTTTAAAACATGTTTTTTTCCCAAAAGGTATCGAAATTGTCAACAAAAGTTACACTCATTGAGCTGCAATAATCACGTAGCCAGTTGTGAAGAGAAAGAATCCCGCTAAAGCGTTCAATGTCACAATTCAGAGAGGGCACAGGGCCAGATATGATGGGTCTTTTATTAGTGTCTAGCAGAGAGTCAATCAGCTTTTGTACATCCAGTTTCAACTGTTCAGAGCTGCACTTCATAATGTCATTAAAACCCACATGGACTATGACAGAATCAATTTCCATGTCCTGACGTAGTACATTCGGGAGCAGTTTAGTAATGTAAATTACTCGCGCTCCTGGATAGGACATTGTTTTTGCACCGAGAGCTGCCCAAAATCATGGCTGGTGAGAAGGACAAGAAAATCCGACGGCTCCCACGCTTCCCACAGGATTTGGAGAACCCTTTATGGACGGGCGAGAGGCAGGATAACCCGAGCCCATTGCTCCTGACACCTGGTGCAGGCCTCCGACAGATGGAGAAGCCCCGGTCGATGCAGAGCAGGTTGCCAAGATCGACTTCGAAATCGTAGAAATAGGCACTGCGGCCGCAGACACAGGTGCAGAAAGATCAGGCTCCAGGACGGCGGAACTATTCGTTGTTAGTATCCGCTTGGGCCTCTCCTTGGGAGTGTAGACTGCTTTGCGAGAGGCCGCTGTCTTCGGCTTCCACAGCTTGTGACATGTGACCATCGTTGATTGCCATGTTCCTCTTGCTGTGCTCCATCGACTCCGCTATCAGATGGGGGAGGAGAGGCAGGAGATGGCTCCCCTGGTGAATGCACTCCAGGCAACACCGGCCAGTATGATAACAACAAACGATAAGGCGGAGATGCATCCAACAAGCGTGAACGCCGCCCAGCCACCGGTGTAGAAAAGGTAAACATTCCACTCTGCGTTTGCTCCAGATTCTTACGTAGGCTGGCGACCTGTGTGATCAAGGAAGCCACCTCAAGCCTATAATTCTCGGCAAGCAAACAATTGCCACATTGGAACTCTGAGTGATCCAGTTTGTCCCGAAACAAAGCGTAGTAGATACAGCTCCTACAGCATTGGAACTGTACATTTACTTCTGTGGACAGAGAGCTCCATTGTAAAACTCATGGGACTAACTTCGTTCGCTTGATGGCTAGCAGCTTAGCAAATCTGTTAAGCAGGATTCTGGGACATGAAATAGCGGTTCTAGCTGTTAAAAGCTAATCCATGCTAATCCATGCAAAAACAAGTTCAGTATTTATATTTAATGAATATTGGTGTTTTGGTCAGAAATGACATGTTTTCAGCATACAGTTTTCAGCTGCGATGTTGAGGCTCCTGTAGACCTTCATTGCAAAACAGTGTGTTTTAATCAGTTATTTGGTGACGTGAATACATTTAGTATTTAGTAGAGCTTTATCTAAAAAGGATAACTTTTTGAACGTTTCACAAAAAAAGTTTTTTCACTGAATAGGCTGGTCCTCCCCTTCCTCCTCTGAGGAGCCTCCACTGCATCAGCCATATGCCTAAAGTATATCTATGTCGCCATTATCTAGCAACTATCGTCGTAAAAACCTAGCAATGCTAACATGCTCTTCACTTAATTTTAACTATGTAACATTATACTACTTCTAAAGTAAAACTGATGACATCATAATGCTGATTAAGGGTTTGCCTACTTTAGAAATGTAATCTTATTTCCAAGCCGCACTTTACGATAAGAGAACGCATTGCGTGGAGCTGTATGCCAGTATGGAGTCATAGAACTTGTGCAACAGAGTTAAGAATGTACCATAAGCTCCCACGACAGCTAGCTTGACACGTCATCGATGGAGACATCCAAGAGGCACCTTTTGAGTTGCTCAACCCCGTTGGAACATTGTCAAAGAGGGTGGTCACGTATGTTGCGAAGCAGAGGATCACCTGTTTGAGCCCAGTCTGTGGCAATCAGACAGTGGAAGAATCTAAGCTGTTAGCAGCACACTGACCCCCGTTACAGTGGTTTCTGTGACCCGGATTGGCAGTTGGGCTTAGCTCAATGGCCGGGGTAGTTTGCTGTGTAGGAAGTTTAGAAGGGGTGAGTGTAGCGGGGTTAAGAGCGTACCGTAAGCTCACTTTACAGCTAGATTGAAATGTCGCAGATGGAGTATCCAAGAGGTACGTTTTGTATAGATGTCGGATCTTAATTTCACCCCTTTCGTCACAGGAGGAAAATAGTCCTGCAGCAGTAGTATTTGAATATCTGAAGAAATATTTAGGGGGCCGTAGGCATAGACGCAGGAAATAGGGATGGGGCAGCACCCCCAAAAAAAAAATATATATTTTTTTACCAATTATTTTATTATATGTAGAAGGCAAACAATAGGCAGAATATATGATTAGTTTGCTCAGTGCCTGTGTGGTCCAGCGGTTACAGCCACTGTCCACGTCACACATATGCCAGAGTCGGCATGGGTTTGAATCCGTCCCGCTGCCCTTTGCATGGTGGATGAACGTCTATTTTGGATGTTTTCATTCCATGTGGTTACAGGGTTGAAACAGAAACAACTCAAAAGGTTAACAGTTTAGGCATTAATTCAGTGTGGTTAAGGTTAGGGGCTCTATTTAATCTGTATGTAAGGCCCAACGCAGGAGATGAGAAGCAGGTACAGGGAGTGAACCATTTAATACAGACGGACATGCAACGGAACAGGGACAGCGTCTGGACATAAACACGACACGACAAACAATGCTACTACAGGGAACATCACAGAGGAGCAGCCATACATGCAGGGACAGTCAGCAAAGTGAGGGAGTACAGCCGAGTCCAATGAGCGCAGCTGCGCGTAATGATGGTAACAGGTGTGTATGATGACGTGTAGCCTGGCAATCCCGCTGCGGCGTAGAAGCCCATGGGCCGGCTGAAGCTTGATGTGGGATAGGAACCTGCCGAGCCAAGGAAACCTCTCGAGCCAGCTAGGGCGTGACAGCCCGACGAGCCAGCTTAGGCCCCCCCCCGTTCCATCGGCGGCAGAATCCAAGCCCGACGTCACCAACAAAACAAGAAAACTCATGGGCCGGCTGAGGCATAGGAGCCCGACGAACCGGCTGAAACATAACGTGGGATGGGAACCTGCCAAGCCAATCAGGGCAAGGAAACCTCTCAAGCCAGCTTCGGCACCCCCGGGTCCATCAGCGGCAGCCCCCAGATCCGACGTCACCAACAAAACCCTAAAAGACCTCCTGATGCTTCTTGTAATGTTAGTAGCATTCTGTAAGGTCAAATGCAGGAGATGAGTAGCAAGTACAGGGAGTGAACCATTTAATACAGATGGACATGCAACGGAATAGGGACAGCGTCCGGACATAAACACGACACGACAAACAATGCTACTACAGGGAACATCACAGAGGAGCAGKCATACATGCAGGGGCAGTCAACAAAGAGAGGGAGTCCAGGTGAGTCCAATGAGKACAGCTAATGATGATAACAGGTGTGTATGATGACGGGTAGCCTGGCAGCCTCGAGCGCAGGGAGGGGGAGCAGGAGGAGGCGTGACACTGTAAAGCTACAGATACAGATTACAGATTCCGCAATAGAAATATAAAGGTAATTTCCGATTGAGCCAACATATGCAGCGTTTACCGTGAATGCAGTCTCCGCTAAAGTGGAACATTGCCTTTAAATTAAAATCACAAGATAAAGCTGAACTTCCGTGATGTGGATTGAATAGAGCACTAGGACTATGTTTTGGGGAAGGCTTAAAACTAAATAATTATAAAAGACCCGCCTATGTGTCATCAGAATTCATAGTATTCTTAATGCTTGTTAGAGTATTGTGAGCTGCCGTAACACAGTGGTCTAAGCAGCGAGCTCTGGCTCAGAGCCTCATGAGTTTGCACCCAGAACTGGGCGACATCATGACCAGCCTGAGCCCACAAGTTAATTGCATTTATTTAAATCTTTTCAAGAAATAAAAAGAAGTAAAACGAATAGAAAAGTGTCTCGATATCAACGAAATCATCTTTGGATAGGCTCAAATGAATAAATATCTTGACAGCTTTGTGAAATGAAATATTCTATCCACACAATACAGGCTTTAAATCCACWCCAAAGAACATAACTATAATGATAGGCTATGTATAATTTAACTATAAAATGTGGATGAGCATTTACACTGGAGGAAAGTTTACCGTTCTACAGTAGGCCTACATCAGTCAATCAACTGATTTGGATTGCCCAAATCAGCTCATCAACTCAGCCAGGGTAACACAGTAGCCTATTATCGGTTATAACACCTTTCATTATTGTCACAAGTCAGGTTTTCTCCCTTGAGTGTACTACCTGAGGTTGCCACTGGAGAGCACCCTTGGGTTACTTCTAGTATCCAGGTGACCCTGATTGAGCTTATTGGGATCACCTGCTGGATGACTATTTAGGTTCCTCTGTGGACTGGGCCAGTTGCTCAGGTCTCATGTTTTGTTCAGTGTTCTCGTGTGCCCTTGCTTTGTTGCTTTGCTATGAAGACCTTAAGTAAATATTCAGGATGTACCCTTACCTCTGTCTGCTGTGTTTCTCTGCGCCTGGGTCTGAGTTGGTACTAGCACCGTTGTCACAGTAGACCTGAGCCACAAAATGTACCCAGCTGAGATTTCTCCGTCGTCCGAGGGACACCGAGCTCCACCACTTACGGTTAGCGCTCACTCACCATGGTACAGTGATTGGTCACCATGAGGCGCGGTGGAAGACATTGTCTGAGGATTTAGGAACTCTTGTGTTCCCTCTGCAGACGGGACAGACGGGAGCAACTGCTGCTGCACCTGTGCCGGTTTCTAACCTTCCGCTTCCTACCAGCTCATTGTCTTCCTCCCCTCGGGAACCGCATCTCCCAGCACCGGAGCGCTATGAGGGGCATCCTGGGAGGTGTCATGGGTTCCTGCTTTAATGTTTGCTGGTCTTCGAGCTGCAGGCATCAACGTTTCCCACCAAGCATTCCAGAGTGGCATATGTCATCACCTTACTCTCAGGACGGGCTCTGGCCTGGGCCACGGCCATCTGGGAGCAGCAATCAGACATTTGTTTCAATTGGCAAAGCTTCACCCAGGAGATMAGGGTTTTTGATCACCCCATCAGTGGCAGGAACGCTGCTCAAAGACTCATTACGCTTCGGCAGGGCAGCCGGAACATAGCTGATCACGCCATTGACTTTCGGACGCTCGCAGCTGAGAGSGGTTGGAATATAGAGGCACTTCACTCAGTCTTTCTGAACGGACTCAGCGAGGTTCTCAAGGACGAACTGGCTTCCCGGGACAACCCTGACACTCTGGAGGAGCTTATCGTTCTGGCAATCTGGATTTACAACCGGCTTCGGGAACGTCGTCATGGGAGGACGGAGGGGTTCTGAGTTGGTTCCAGTGTTTCGGGCCCTGCTGAGGGAGTCGACTCTTCATTTGTTCCACTGCCYTATGCTGGGCCTGCTTATCCTGTACCCGTCAGGGTTCTCAATTCGGCTATGGTTCTCCTTCATATCCTTCAGAGGAGCCGATGCAATTGGGAGGCACCAGATTTTCCGCTCTGGAGAGTCAGATAGTCTCCTGCGGCCGATACGGTACGCACCTTGCTTCCAGCCAACCTGRGGTGGGACAATGGACAGTTGGACATTCCTGCTTTCATAGACTCTGGGGCTACTGGCTGTTTTCTGGATCGCACATTAGCTCGCCCACAGAGGCTGCCACTCACTAAGCTGGACACTCCATTGTCGGTCACTGCGSTGGATGGTCAACCTCTAGGTTCTGGGAAGGTGAAAAAAACTCACCATGCCTATTCAGCTACGACTTCTGGATGACCATGTGGAGCTTATCCAGTTACATCTGGTGGACTCTCCTGAGCTTCCCCTGGTTCTTGGACATCCATGGCTTTCCACCGATAATCCTCAAATTGACTGGCCTTCGGGAAGAGTTCTGGGATAGAATGCTTCATTCCAGTTCACCTGCCAGCAACTCTCTCCACACCTTTCCAGTCCTGTTCGTCTGGAGACTTCTGCTCCTGTTCCTCTGGCTGGGAATGACAAGCCTGACCGTTCCCGCGTACCTCGGGATTACTGGGATTTGGGTCAGGTCTTCAGCAAACAAAGGGCCAGCAAACTACCTCCTCACAGGCCCTATGATTGTGCCATCGACCTCCTGTCCGGGTACCACTCCTCCGAAAGGAGGGCTGTATTCTCTCTCAGGTCCAGAGACTGCAGCCATGAACAGTTATATTGAGGAGGTGCTGGCGGCTGATTTTATTCGGCCATCCACTTCACCTGCAGGTGCGGGTTTTTTCTTTGTTGGGAAGAAGGATGGGGGATTACGTCCCTGTATTGATTACCGGGGTTTAAATAACATTACCATCAAGAACCGTTACCTCCTTCCTCTTWTGTCATCAGCTTTTGAGAGACACCAGGAAGCTACGGTTTTCTCTAAATTGGATTTACGGAACMCGTACAATCTGGTGCGCATCAGACAGGGAGACGAGTGAAAGACAGCGTTCAACACTCCTAATGGACATTATGAGTCCCGGGTCATGCCGTTTGGACTWRCTAATGRTCCAGCCGTTTTCCAGGCCCTGGTTAATGATGTGCTGTGCGACATCCTTCACCAGTTTGTGTTTGTGTACCTGGATGATATCCTCATCTTCTCCAAGTCCATGGTTGAACATGTCCAACATGTCCGCCAGGTTCGCCAAAGACTCCTCGCTCATCCCCTGTTCGTGAAGCCCGAAAAGTGTGAGTTTCACGTTCCTCAGATCTCCTTCCTGGGGTATATCGTGTCTCAGGGCTGTGTACTGATGGACTCCCAAAAKGTAGGAGCGGTGGTCAACTGGCCGCGATCCAGTCAAGCAAGTTCAGCGTTTTTGGGGTTTTGCTAATTTCWACCGGAAATTAGTGAGAAACTTTAGTGCTGCTCACCAAGGGCTCGGCTGGGCATGTATGCTGGASRCTTGCTGCAGAGAAGGCGTTCCAGGACCTGAAACGTRGGTTTTCTTCTGCACCCATTCTCGTTCATGTGGATCCTTCTCTTCCCTTCGTGGTAGAGGTGTATGCCTCTGACGTTGGCGTGGGTGCGGTTCTGTCTCAGRGCTCGGTGAAAGACCTAAAGCTTCATCCCTGTGCCTTCTTCTCCAGGCGTCTCACTCAAGAGGAGAGTAACTATGATGTCGGCAATTGGGAGCTTCTTGCAGTCAAACTGGCTTTGGAGGAGTGGCGGCACTGGTTGGAGGGCTCGGAAAATCCCTTTACTGCCAAGAGTTGAAAAACTACAAACCTCAGATTTCCCACTTCCTGGTGGATTTTTCTCAGGTTTTTGCCTGCCATATGAGTTCTGTTATACTCACAAACATCATTCAAACAATTTTAGAAACTTCKGAGTGATTTCTATCCAAYTCTACTYATAATATGCATATATTCGCAACTGGGACTGAGTAGCAGGCAGTTTACTCTGGGCACGCTTTTCATCCAAACGTGAAAATGCTGCTCCTAGCCATAAGAAGTTAAGTAAATATTCTGGATGTACCCTTACCTCTGCCTGCTGTGTTTCTCTGCGCCTGGGTCCGAGTTCGTACTAGCACCATTGTCACAATTAAGTGACGATTAATAGGCTAACGGGTAGCCTACAGAATGTAGCCAATTGGAATATAATCAAATATGGGGCCTATTGCAACCATCGATTGCACTAGATTATCGCCACATGATGTCTCAATAAACTATCAATACGCTCTAAATTCCCCCGCACAGCTGATCTCAACTGTCACCATTATTGGTCACCTCATTACCGCTTCCTAAAATATTATGTCGGTATTACCGTAGTCCTGCTTGCAACCAAAGTCTTAAGATATGTTCGCCCTCTGGTTGGTATTGTAATCGGAACAACTTAGACCTTTTTGAACAGACTAATGGCGATGTATCTATTTCACAAGCATTCCATACAATAGAAACAAAGTATTTAATTGTTTACCACAGCAAACCTACTGTGGAAATTTACCCAATATTTTGTATGAATGGAAACTCATGTTGGTGTGGCCTATTGTTATCATTGTTCCCTATTTATGTTATCCAAAAGTGTCTGGTATGGTCATTTATTATCAAGATCGGGGGTAAAATATCCCTGGACTGTCCATATTTTAAATGTGTAAATATATCAAGCCAATCATGGGATTGAGTTCTTTGTGCCAGAAGGGRGTGGGCCAGAATCGACACGATAGGCCTGTAACCGCTAGACCACCCCAGGCCATGATTGAACAAAATTTGAACCTTGGGATACACTTGACACTATGTCGCAGCCTAGTGGAGACCAATAACTGGTTGACATCCAGGTCTGTCCATGAATTTCAGAGTCTGCCATTGGTCTGTTCTTACGTACCTCTCAGTCGTAGCTGGAACTCCTGCATCAGCTCTTCCTGCTGAGGTAACAGGGGGGCGGGGGGGCCGGGTGGCCCTTGAGGGCCTGGTGGTCCGGGGGGGCCCGGTAGACCATGCTACAGACAGAGAAAAAAAAACAATTATGAAACCAGTCCTCGATGATCAGTCCTCAAAGAGTTCAGACAAACGGGAATATCTAAAGGCGTCTACACCTAAAACTGACTGGTTACAGTTATTCTCGATGGATCAGGATAAAAAGGAAGCAAGGGATCCTAAGACTATAAATTTCCATCATCAAATCCAGATTAAATGCGGTATACCTAGCCACTTTTGTTTATTAAAATCATTGCCCATCATTTWGACAACTTGGTCGAATTGGCACCTGTTACAATTAAGCAATCTATCACTCGAACCATCTAACACGAGATAGCAGAGATGTCTTACTTCTTCCTGAGCGGGCGCCCTAAACTACCAATGSTCAGACCCCTCCTATCGCATGTGTATTTGAATTTCAACCAAGGTGAAACATAAGGAGATCTACCTTMACTTACAATGGATGACATGAACAACAAAGACACAGTGTAGTGCATCTACTGTAGACCCATTCGCTCACCAGTATTTGGTTGTCTTCATTGAGAGTTRATGTCCAAATCCTTGATATTGTGCGGTTGTAATACATATGTAATAATATGTACCTACAGTGATTACATTGTTCATACCTTAACTACCATGTAAATACATAGGTTTTTGGTAATTAAGTGCAGCCTCTCTTTCAATAGCTATGTCGTTATATAAACTAACCTGTATCCATCTTTTTAATGCTGCACACGTGTACTGTATATTTATTTAGCTGTTAGCACTACACCTGCTGCTAACTGTAAATCCAGGGGAACCCACACATAGCCTATGTGACTATGCTGCTCAGTATTTATTCAACTGTGTTGACACTAGGGGCTCTATTCAATCCACATTGCTGTTCAGATTCAGATTCAGATTTTAAGGCAATGTTCCCATTTTAGCGGAGACTGTATTCACGGTAAACGCTGCATATGTCGGCTCAATTAGAAATGACCTTTATATTTTAAACACTTCAGCTTTACAAATGTATTACCTGGTATGACTTTTGGCGTGTTAGCCTAACATTAGCTATTTTGAACCCATTTCACCTGTTTTCGCTTATGTTACCTTCATACCTGCTTAGCAGTATACTTATTTAAACTWATATAGATTAAACCTACAGTGKCTTCAGAAAGTATTCAAARCTTTGACTTTTTCCACATTTTGTTGTGTTACAGCCTGAAATTAAAATTTATTAAATTGAGATTTCGTGTCACTGGCCTACACACAAWWWTMTTTAGAAATTCTTACAAATTAATAAAAAATGAAAAGCTGAAATGTCAAATCAATAACTATTCAACCCCTTTGTAATGACAAGCCTAAATAAGTGCAGGAGAAAAAAAAGCTTAACAAGTCACATAATAAGTAGCATGGACATACTGTGTGTACAATAATAGTGTTTAACATGAATTTTGAATGATTACCTCATCTCTGTACCCCACATACAATTATATGTAAGGTCCCTCAGTCGAGCATTAAATGTCAAACACAGATTCAACCACAAAGACGAGGGAAATTTTCCATTGCCTCGCAAAGAARGGAACTTATCGGTGGATGGGTGAAAAAAAAAGGCAGACATTGAATATCCCTTTGAATATGGTGAAGTTATAAATTACGCTTTGGATGGTGTATCAATAAATCCAGTCACTACAAAGATATGTATGTCCTTCCTAACTCAGTTGCTAGAGAGGAGGGAAACCGCTCAGGGATTTCACCATGAGGCCGATGYTGACTTTAAAACAGTTTATTGGCGATACCAGAAAACTGAGGATGGACAACAACATTGTAATTAATCCAAAATACTAACCTAAATGACAGAGTGAAAAGAAGGAAGCCTGTACAGAATACAAATATTCCAGAACATGCATCTAGTTTGAAATAAGGCATGGAAGTAAAACTGCAGAAGATGTAGCAAAGAAATMAAGTTTATGTCCTGAATACAAAGCTTTATTTTTGGGGCAAATCCAACACAACACATCACTGAGTACAACTCTTCATATTTTAAAGCATGGTCATCAGCAAGGACTAGGGAGTTTTTTAGGATAAAAAGAAACAGAATAAAGCAGGCTAAATCCTAAAGGAAAACCTGGTTCAGTCTGCTTTCCAACAGACACTGGGAGACAAATTCACCTTTCAGCAGGACAGCAACCTAAAACACAAGGCCAAATATACACTAAAGTTGCTTACCAAGACGACTATAAATGTTCCTGAGTGGCATAGTTACAGTTTTGACTTAAATCGGCTTGAAAATCTATGGCTGAAAATGGCTGTCTAGCAATGATCAACAACCAACTTGACAGAGCTTGAAGTATTGTAAAAAATAATAATGGGCAAATATTGTACAATCCAGTTGTGCAAAGCTCTTAGTGACTTACCCAGAAAGACTGTCAGCTGTAATCACTGCCAAAGGTGATTCTAACATGTATTGACTCAGGGGTGTGAATACTTATGTACATTTTATATTTCTGTATTTAATTTTTAATGGATTTGCTAACATTTCTAAAAACGTGTTTTCACTTTGTCATTATGGGGTATTGCGTGTAAATTGGTGAAAAAKAATATTTAATCAATTTTGAATTCAGGCTGTAACACAAWWWWWTGMGGAATAAGTCAAGGGGTATGAATACTTTCTGAAGGCACTGTATATATACTGAACAAAAATATAAACGCAACATGTAAAGTGTTGGGCCCATGTTTCAGGAACTGAAATAAAAGACCCCAGAAATGTTCCATACCCACAAAAAACGTTTGCATCCCCGTTTGTGAGCATTTCTTCTTTGGCACGYTAATCCATCCACAGGTGTGGCATATCAAGAAGCTGATTAAACAGCATGATCATTCCACAAGTGCACCTTGTGCTGGGGACAATAAAAGGCCACTCTAAAATGTGCACTTTTGTCACACAACACAATGCCACAGARGTCTCAAGTTTTGAGGGAACGTGCAATTGGCATGCTGACTGCAGGAATGTCCACCAGAGCTGTTGCCAGAGAATTTAATGTTTATTTCTCTAACCATAAGCCTCCTCCAACGTCATTTTWGAGAATTTGGCAGTATGTCCTCACAACCACAGACCCCGTGTAATCACGCCAGCCCAGGACCTCCACATCCGGCCTCTTCACCTGCGGGATCGTTTGAGACCAGCCACCCGGACAGCTGATGAAACTAAGGAGTTTTTCTGTCTGTAATAAAGTATTTTTGTGGGGAAAAACTTATTCTGATTGGCTGGGCCTGGCTCCCCAGTGGGTGGGCCTATGCCCTCCCAGGCCCACCCATAGCTGRGCCGCTGCCCAGTCATGTGAAATCCATAGATTAGGGCCTTATTTTTTTCAARTGACCAATTTCCTTATATGAACTGTAACTCAGTAAAATCTTTGCATGTTGTGTTTATGTTTTTGTTCAGTACTTATATAAGCCAGAATGTGAATGTAACTGTGTTAACTAGCTTGTACCTGTGTTAGCTAGGCTTGTATTAGCCACCTATGTAGATCTGTGTGGGTTTCCATTTGTATATCTACTCACCTTAGATGCCCTCTTTAGGGGCTTGGTCTTCTTGTTCTCTCCTTTGTTGGAGTTGTGTCTGAAGACGAGCCAGGAGTTACGAGGACTGACGATGGCCACATCTGAGGAGACAGTCTCCTGCAATTACAATGAGTTACTACTACCATGAATGTTGAAAAATATCCCCTTAAACCATACGGACTGTAACCACTTGGTCCTCACACTGAACAGCAATATCATAATATTTACCACAGCAATTATATCTGACTCACTACCTTATACCCATCATAACAGTCATTCATCAAGTCAGGCACATACTGCCAATTGGAGAGAAAAAAAACGTGTTTAACTGTTAATGTGCGATTATGTGTGTACATGTGAGAGACGTATTGCTAACGGTGTGTGTGAAAATAGAGACGTACCGGGCCCTCCGTACTGCCAGTGTTATTCTCTCCCTGGTTCTCCTGACTCTTCTCGCTCTGTGCAGCAKATACAGTCACCAGCAGCACCATTAGGAGGGGCAGCAGCAGGAGCCCTCGTACCCTGCTTAAGGTGCCCCTGCCCTGGGCCGTCTGGGGCAGCATGGTGGGGAGGGGCTGGAGGGCTGGTGGTGCTCCTTCCAGGGACACAGCTCTTCAGCTCGCCTGTCTTAGGCACCCATCCTACGGAGGTGATAGATCCTCAATACAGTTGCTCTGCTTTGCTGCTGGTRAATGGTAGTAGGATTGTAGTCGAAGTGTAGAAGAATCACCGGCCTTCAGTTCTGTGGTAATTATTGTTCGGGGTTAAGTTGGCAGTATAGTTCCTCAGGTTAGTTTTCGAAGAGTTCCTGCTCTCGTGGAGGCCCCGTGATGCCACTGTGTTGCGTTTTGTCTGTCTATGTCACTCTGTGCGTAGTAATACCAACCCACATGACGCTCTAATGTCTCTCCATGCCTCTTTATCTTCTTCGTTTCTCTCCGTTTCTGTTGATATAAACGCTTTGATTTCAGCGTGTCGAATACAAACTGCATATGTTGCATGCAAACCTGTTTGAGAAATTCGGTGTGTGTGGTATAGCCAACGTGTGAGACATAAATACTGTGTGTGTGGCACAGGCAGGATTTCTGTCTTTGAATGTGTGTATGTGCGTAACAATTTTACTCTGTGTGTGGTATTGGCACAGTGGGTGGTATTAATTCTCTTCTTTTGCCTTCCTCTGTCTAGCCACTCTTTTTCCCTTACTCGTTCACTGCCCTGTACTCTCACTTCTCTTGCTCCCTCTCACTGTCTGTCTTTCTCTCCCTCTCTTCGCTACAGCAGTGGTTCCTTTGGTTGTCGGTTTAATTAGGGTGTCCTGTTCCCAGATAGATTTCCAACTTGTCTTGACTTCAATCCATATTCCTTGGGCTCAGCACGCTGCTCCAGTGTAATGGCTGTGTTTGGACGGGTTCTGTTTGTAGACCTTTCTCTCTCCAAAGCGATTTAAAAAAAATCTTAGTCTTGTTCAAGACTCCTCCTCCTCCCTCCCTCCCTCCTTAGTGGGCTCCTCCTTCACTCTCCCTCGATCAGCCTCTTGATCTTGAGCTGTCACTCTTTCCAGCTGCAGCCCCGTTCCTCTTGTCTGCCCCGCGTCACTCTGTCTCTCTTTATCTCGCTCCCTCCTCCCTGTGTTCTTTCCCTGTCTCCGTTCTTTGTTTGTGGTCTCTTTCATTCCCTCCCTCTCTGAATCATTTTCCCTTCTCTGCTGCAAGTTCTCCAGCACTGACTTACATGGCTTCCCACATGTRATTATTTTGTTGCTGGGTCCTAGTYCCAACAAGGTAGCATTTACTCCTTGACCCTGACCCAAGGATGTTGAATTGAATTTATTACATCCTTAAGAGTCAGACAAATTAAATACATTTTTATTATGGTGAACTTGGWGTTGTCAAAGTGAGAGGGTTCAGTCGAATCCACTTTATTGGTCTTATTCACAAATTTGTCTCGAGTTAAYAAGAAATCAATATTTACAGACCACATTGACATAAATGACAACACACGGTTACACAGACCAATAGAGCCATTGACAACACAAGCGATAACATCTGSCGATATGGAGGATCAATGCAAAAGAGAGAAAGGGGGAACGTGAGGGAGACAGAAGAAGAGGGAGAGACACACAGCAGAGATATGAGAGGGGAGTGGTCTAACATTGGTTCAATGTTGCCAAGATGATGACATTTGTCAGGAAAGTTGGTGCATGAGAGCGAGCACTCTCCAGATGATGACATGTTATTTTGAAGTTGAGTGTAGCGTTTCAGTGGAAATGTATCTCCCAATGAGGCTATCTCCCTCGCGGCGGGGTGTTAAATTGCGGGGAGATTACCGGTTTCCGTTATTTTGCTACTGCAGTAATGGCAGCTGCTGTACAGTACAGGCACAGATAGAACAAGGAGCTAATTATACACATCTTTGCTATGGTGTATCCAAAGTAATTCAAAAGTAATTCTCTGGTAAAAAAATATACGTCAGTCTTTCCTCTAAACTAAGCTAGAGGTGTTTATACAGATGTTTTTATACCGCCTACACTTCATGCCAGCTAGCTAGGCTAACATTTGCAAACCTAGCTAGCTAAATACTATAGCAAAAAAAGCTTAGATTGCTGCAAAAGCGCTTGCTAAGACTATGTATATAACGTATATACAATCAAACAAATATGTGTTATTTCAAAATATTAACAGTTAACATAATCCCAGTCAACACGGTGGGCTTGGACCTATTCTGTTTGAGACTTGGGGGACTCGGACTCGGGGAGGGCTTCATGTGGGCCAAGCTCTTCCTGAGTCCGGCAGAATCATATTACTCTGGGTTCCTGCTATTTTTTCCTGTCCATTTTTTTAAGGAGTAGGCTAGGGACCTTTTAGGTTCATATTCGGCAGGTGATGGAACAATAAAAAATTAAGTCATCTAATAATTTCAACTGCAAATAGGCTAATCGAATTAAAATTCAGTCCATTAGGCTAGTAGATTTTTTTTCTTCTCACCTTTATTTAACCAGGTAGGCTAGTTAAACTGCAACCTGGCCAAGATAAAGCAAAGCAGTGCGACACAAACAACAACACAGAGTTACACATGGAATAAACAAACATACAGTCAATAA
Organism: Salvelinus sp. IW2-2015; assembly: GCF_002910315.2. Lineage (NCBI taxonomy): Eukaryota > Metazoa > Chordata > Actinopteri > Salmoniformes > Salmonidae > Salvelinus > Salvelinus sp. IW2-2015. The sequence continues at coordinate 2,575,610 of NC_036871.1, forward strand.
CACAGTAGAAAAAAAAGTATATGTACAGTGTGTGCAAATGAGGTAAGATAAGGAGGTAAGGCAATAAATAGGCCATAGTGGCGAAATAATTACAATTTAGCAATTAAACACTGGAGTGATAGATGTGCAGAGGATGAATGTGCAAGTAGAGATACTGGGGTGCAAAGGAGAAAGAAAATAACTGTATGGGGATGAGGTAGTTGGATGGGCGATTTACAGATGGGCTATGTACAGGCGCAGTGATCTGTGAGCTGCTCTGACAGCTGGTGCTTAAAGTTAGTGAGGGAGATATGAGTCTCCAGCTTCAGTTATTTTTGCAATTCGTTCCAGTCATTGGCAGCAGAGAACTGGAAGGAAAAGCGCCTAAAAGAAGAATTGGCTTTGGGGTTGACCAGTGAAATATACCTGCTGTAGCGAGTGCTACGGGTGGGTGCTGCTATGGTGACCAGTGAGCTGAGATAAGYCGGGGCTTTACCTAGCAAAGACTTATAGATCACCTGGAGCCAGTGGGTTTGGTGATGAATATGAAGCGAGGGCCAGCCAACGAGAGCATACAGGTCGCAGTGGTGGGTAGTATACGGGGCTTTGGTTACAAAACGGATGGCACTGTGATAGACTGCATCCAAATTGCTGAGTAGAGTGTTGGAGGCTATTTTGTAAATTACATCGCCGAAGTCAAGGATCGGTAGGATAGTCGGTTTTACGAGGGTATGTTTGGCAGCATGAGTGAAGGATGTTTTGTTGCGAAATAGGAAGACGATTCTAGATTTAATTTTGGATTGGAGATGCTTAATGTGAGTCTGGAAGGAGAGTTTACAGTTTAACCAGACACCTAGGTATTTGCAGATGTCCACATATTCTAAGTCAGAACCGTCCAGAGTAGTGATGCTGGACGGGCGGGCAGGTGCAGGCAGCGATCGGTTGAAGAGCATGCATTTAGTTTTACTTACATTTAAGAGCAGTTGGAGGCCACGGAAGGAGAGTTGTATGGCATTGAAGCTCGTCTGGAGGTTAGTTAACACAGTGTCCAAAGAAGGGCCAGAAGTATACAGAATGGTATCGTTTGCGTAGAGGTGGATCAGAGAATCACCAGCAGCAAGAGCGACGTCATTGATATATACAAAGAATTGAACAACAGTCAAATCGGAGGGCAACAGGCCCTCCGATTTGACACACTGAACTCTGTCTGAGAAGTATTTGGTGAACCAGGTGAGGCAGCCATTTGAGAAACCAAGGCTGTTGAGTCTGCCAATAAGAATGTGGTGATTGACAGAGTCAAAAGCCTTGGCCAGGTCTATGACTCTATGTCTATGACTCCTTGCTGTCCCCAGTCCACCTGGCCGTGCTACTGCTCCAGTTTCAACTGTTCTGCCTGCTGCTATGGAACCCTGACCTGTTCACCAGACGTGCTACCTGTCCCAGACCTGCTGTTTTCAACTCTCTAGAGACAGCAGGAGTGGTAGAGATACTCTTAATGATCGGCTATGAAAAGCCAACTGACATTTACTCCTGAGGTGCTGACTTGCTGCACCCTCGACAACTACTGTGATTATTATTATTTGACCATGCTGGTCATTGATGAACATTTGAACATCTTGGCCATGTTCTGTTATAATCTCCACCCGGCACAGCCAGAAGAGGACTGGCCACCCCTCATAGCCTGGTTCCTCTCTAGGTTTCTTCCTAGGTTTTGGCCTTTCTAGGGAGTTTTTCCTAGCCACCGTGCTTCTACATCTGCATTGCTTGCTGTTTGGAGTTTTAGGCTGGGTTTCTGTATAGCACTTTGAGATATCAGCTGATGTACGAAGGGCTATATAAATAAATTTGATTTGATTTGATTTATGAATACAGCTGCACAGTATTGACTCTTATCGATGGAGGTTATGATATCGTTCAGGACCTTGAGTGTGGCTGAGGTGCACCCATGACCAGCTCGGAAACCAGATTGCATAGCGGAGAAGGTACGGTGGGATTCGAAATGGTCGGTGATCTTTGTTAACTTGGCTTTGTTAGTACACAATTATTGTCTGGGCTGTAAACTGCAGTAATGTAGGCTAATTTGAATAACCACTCAAACATCCTTTTGAATGCATGTTTCATGCCAAAATTAAGGAGTATCAATCTGGTTTCCGAGCTGGTCATGGGTGCACCACAGCCACGCTCAAGGTCCTAAATGAAATCATAACCTCCATTGATTGAGGAGAACCCTAATTTAGAGAATCTCTGTTGCTATAAATTCATTCGATTTTACTACAGATTTTTTGGGGGCGAACCCCACTCACATTAATTATATTAATTTCGGACCTGCTGCCAATCCTGGATTCTATATAGCCTAATGGGCACAGCAATTTTTTTGAATATACTGGTGGCCACATTAATTATAGTACGATTTGGGAGACTGATGATCCACGACAGACAGCACATCTCAGTGTCATATATGGCCTATTTTCCTATGGTATCTGTAAACGCCAATACATCCTGACAAAATAAACCATATAGGTGGACTAATGTAACTTTCTGGACTTTGTAAACTGTCGAGAATAAACCCATAGCTGATCCAAATGGTTGTATAATCGGAGCTTAATTTTGGCATGAAACATYCATTCAAAAGGATGTTTGAGCMGMTATTCAAATTAGCCTACATTACTGCAGTTTACAGCCTAGACAATAATTGTGTACTAACAATAATCAATTCCTCATTGCTGTAGCTTAGGTAGAATCATTGTCTTGTAATTATTTTTAGGGCTAATCAATGTGGAGCTTTTTGCATATTCCTCAGAGGAACGCTTAGCCTATATCTGTCATTTCATAATCTGTTACCTTTCCTGCACTATTACAAGTAAATATTTAAAGCCGTAATAATAGCTAATGAATGGCCTAATATCTAGCTTTTATTTAGCATTTTACTTTGGCTCCACATTTCTATAGCCTCTCTCTTTCAGCTTTTCCTGTGCGTAATAGCCTACGCAATACCAGTGTTATTCTCTTCTTGTGAAATTGCAGGAAAAGCTATAGCTACAAAAGCTATGGAACATTTATTCATAGAATGTGTTATACTAGTTKTAATAGCCTATTCGAGGAGAGAAGCAGGCTTTCTCTTGTTAATTGCTGTGAAAGGTGCGTAACTGGCTGCAGGGAAGTCAGGCGCAGGAGAGCAGAACTGGGTAATAACCAGAGCAGTTTAATGATGCAAAACCAACCACCCAGAACAACAAAATATGGGTTGAAATAACCTGTCGCAAACCAGTCTGAAGTGCACATACAGTTTACAACAAACAATTCCACACACAGACATGGGGGGAACAGAGGGTTATATACATGTCACGTAATGAGGGAATGTAAACCAGGTGTGTGGGAAAACAAGACAAAACAAATGGAAAATTAAAGGTGGATCGGCGATGGCTAGAAGACCGGTGACGCCGACCGCCGAACGCCGCCCGAACAAGGAGAGGAACCGACTTCGGTGGAAGTCGTGACAATTGCTGTATGTAAAATAGGCCTACAGCAGTGGTCACCAACCTTTTCTGAATCAAAATGTAATCCGAGATCTACCGCAAAAAATCTTTAAAACATGACTTAAAAAAACGTAAGCCTATGCAAGATTAACCAATTAAAAACAGTTCTGTTGCAATGCAATTTGTGCAGTAGGGTATAGGCCRWATACATTATCACTGCATATTAGCTATGTTTGAATTGGCTYTGCTTGAATTACCCTGCCAATGTTGTTCTTCTCARGCCATTTTGAAATMATATATATTTTTTAAATGTAGGTATGTGATCACACTGGTAYTAGATATTTGTTMTATTACTTCTTTTTTRTTACTGAACTAATGGCCTGCATCTGAGAGTCAGTCTGAGGGGTGGGAGGAGCCTTGAGGCTTACACTCTCCCTCCGCTGAGAAAAGGGGACAGACACAGTCTTCCAGCTGATGGTYAAACTCAAGTCGCACTGCATTATTTCTGACTCATGCTCCAATTGTTACTCCTATGACCAGAGAAAGTGAAATATTCCTTGATATTAAAAGACAAGCCGCTAATAAAAACAACGCAAGCTTATCCGAACACTTTGCTATAGTCAATCATTGCAGCTGCAGTGCTGGTTTTAGTGTAAGTTGGGAGAATCTGTATTTTATGGCTTATAAAGGTGTTGAACAAATGGTTGACAGTGCTGAATAACTACTTAAACATGAACATACTCATAAAAACAGCAGCTCCTTGCTGTTCGTTTAGTCTCACTCTAATCATGTTTTTAAAAGTTTTGAAATCTGCATTTGAGGCTTCTTTTTACAGTCTATGGCTCCAGGAAATTGTGCATACACTGTGATCTGAGCTTTCTGGTTGGCCAGTGTTAAGCTTATAGGTGCACTTGATTTGCTCTCTGTGCCTGCCATGTAGGCGGAGTTATACCTTCAGACATGCTGTAACGATGTACGCTGAGAGTCGGGAAGCAAGTTCAGGGAGTGAATACATGTAATAAGTAAATTAACAAAACAGGAAACACGAACAGCGCACTGATATGAAACAGGAACAATGACGACTTGGCAAGAAACAAAAGGGAGTGGCATATAAAGTGCAGGTAATCAAGGAGGTGATGGAGTCCAGGTGAGTGTCATTATGCGCGTACCGCTGGTGACAGGTGTGCGCCCTAACGAGCAGCCTGGTGACCTAGAGGCCGGAGAGGGAGCACACATGACAAATGAAATGGTTAAAAATGGAAACACTTTTCTTACCCGACACTAGGACTGCTGAATCAAGTGCACCTACTGCCAACAGCGCCCCCCCATAAAAAGGAATTCAAGGCTTTATTGTTGGGTTTGTTACAGAAATGTTTGGTGATAGACTTGCGATCGACCGATTGGTGACCACTGTTCTAAAGGAACCAAAAACACARGATCCAGCAGCGGTGGCATCTGCTGCTTGAGCCGCTTGCAGCTCGAGCCTGCCTCTGCGCCTCACTTTCCAACGGTCGTTGTGAGAATCAGTCAGTTGGTTAACAGTCGTGGTCAGCCAAAGAAGTTACCAAAAAGTTCAAAACAGGTCATTGTAGRTATTGTGTTTGTAGTAGTGTATTTTGTCACAGTCGTTAATTGTGACATTGTAGCTAGCTTAATTTATGGATTGTTCATGGTTGTTGTCAAATTTTCACTGTCAACGTCAGCTAATGTTAATGTTAGCTAGCTCGCTATCTTAGCTAATTGTTAGATTAGTCCCGTGTGGCTCAGTTGGTAGCGCATGGCGCTTGCAACGCCAGGGTTGTGGGTTCATTCCCCACGGGGGGACCAGGATGAAAATGTATGAACTTTCCAATTTGTAAGTCGCTCTGGATAAGAGCGTCTGCTAAATGACTTAAATGTAAGTTAATATATTTACGATCTAGCCATTAGTTAGCTAATTGAGCTACCTAGTGTTTTTGTTTGTTAAACATCGGTAATATAGCTAAGACTAGGCAAGARAGTAGCCGGTTAACATACTGTAGCTAGCTAACATTAGTTAGCTACCAGTCACAGTTAGCTATACTAGCTAGCGAACGTTAGGCTAGCTCTGTCCAGTGAGTCACAAAAGACTTGTGCGMAGTGATGAGTCGTTCACAAACAAACAGTTATTTTTTTTAACAGATCTTTTGGTGAACGTTGGGAACRGAATCGCATTGGTGAAAGAGCAGTTCATTTGGCTCCCTGATTTGTATACTGCTATTCCCGCTTTTGGCCTCAAAACAACGTTTTTCTGCAGTCATTCACATMAAGAAAATAAGGAAATACTGGCGACGCAGATCAGGGTGAGAATTCATCTGCGAGTGGGTAACCCGCCTCTACCARCATTCCATTGGCCAACGTGAGATCACTGGAAAATAAACTTGATGAGCTCCGTTCGAGACTATCCTACCAAAGGGACATCAAAAACTGTAATATCTTGTGTTTCACCGAGTCTTGGCTGAACGACGACACAGATAATATAGAGCTGGCTGGGTTTTCTGTGCATCAGCAGGACAGAACAGCTACGTCCGGTAAGACGAGGGGCGTGGTGTGTGTCTATTTGTCAATAACAGCTGGTGCGTGATGTCTAATATTAAAGAAGTCTCGAGGTATTGCTCGCCTGAGGTACAGTATCTCATGATAAGCTGTAGACCACACTATCTACCAAGAGAGTTCTCGTCTATATTATTCGTAGCCGTCTATTTACCACCACAAACCGATGCTGGCACTAAGACTAGGGATGCACGATATATCGGTGAGCATATCGGAATCGGACGAAATTAGCTAAAAATGCCAACATCGGCATCGGCCCGATATTCAGTTTAACACCGATGTGCAAAACCAATGTCAAAGCTGACGTGCATACGTATATAACGTAAGTAGATAACATTATGACGCCACGAAAAATACAGCGCTACACAGAACAAAAGTAGAAAAATACTAAGTGCATACTTCCAACAACTTAACAAGTAATTTGAAAGAGTAAGACCATTTCAGCGAGACAATTCATTAATGCCAAGATAATGGAATTCATTATGCTACTTGCTATGGGCATTTGGACGGCTGATACGGCTGACATTTGGACAAGCGATGTCAGCCCCATGAGCATGCTGAGTCTGAGTCTGACTGCACAGTGGGTCGACGAGGATTTCGTACTGAGGAAAGCCGTATTGCATGCTCAAGAATGTGCTGGTTCTCATACGGCCGCTGCCATTTCAATGGCATTTGAGAACATCTTTGAAACTTGGAAACATGAACACACTTCTAGCGCCATTCGAACAACTGACTCGGGAAATAAGCTAATCAACTGCATCTGCAGCAGACATGATACCCTCTGTCATGGCATTGAAACGCCTGCTCAACAAAACTGCCGACAGACTGTGGGGTGAAAACTTACAAAAAGGCTGTGAACAAGCGATTCGGTGGTATTCTCTCTGAGCCTCTTTACTGTGTCGCCACCATGCTCGATGCTAGGTACAAGGGCCCCTACTTCGATGCAGACAAGAAACAGGGTTTATGTGAAATGTTACATACACCGCTGGACAAGATGAAAACGGATACAGTGACAGTGCGCAACGAGGAAGAGAGGCCACGGACAGACAGAGCTGAAACTTCACAGCTTGACATGTATGATTAAATCCTGGTTGAGAATGAAACGACTGAACAAATGAACACCGAAACAGCACAGCAAGTAACTGAAAGAAATAGGTATTGATGATGTTTTACTGATAATGGGGACATACGTAAATTCCAACAAAATAACTTTTGGATCGGTGTGTGGTGTGGTGAATGTGTGTGTGTAACCTTTATTTAACCAGGCAAGTCAGTTAAGAGCAAATTCTTATTTACAATGACGGCCTACCCCGGCCAAACCCGGACGACGTTTGGCTAACTGTGCGCCACCCTATTGGACTCCCAATCACGGCCGGATGTGATACAGCCTGGATTCGAACCAGGGACTGTAGTGACGTCTCTTGCACTAAGATGCAGTGCCTTAGACCGCTGCGTCCGTGTGTGTGTGTTAACTATTTAACTGTACAATAATGCTTAAAAGGCCACAAAAAATTTAAATATTGGTTATCGGTATTGGTATAAAATGTTTTTTAAGGTTCTAACAATCGATAGTAGATTTGTACAGCATCTGAATATACTGTTTATATACACTACCGGTCAAAAGTTTTAGAACACCCACCCATTCAAGGGTTTTTCTTTATTTTTACTATTTTCTACATTGTAGAATAATAGTGAAGACATCAAAAATGTGAAATAACACATATGGAATAACCAAAAAAGTGTTAAACAAATCAAAGTATATTTTATATTTGAGATTCTTCAAATAGCCACCCTTTGCCTTAATGACAGCTTTGCACACTCTTGGCATTCTCTCAACCAGCTTCACCTGGAATGCTTTTTCAACAGTCTTGAAGTAGTTACCACATATGCTGAGCACTTGGCTGCTTTTCTTTCACTCTGCGGTCCGACTCATCCCAAACCATCTCAATTTGGTTGAGGTCGGGGGATTGTGGATGCAGCACTCCATCACTCTTCTTCTTGGTCAAATAGCCCTTACACAGCCTTGAGGTGTGTTGGGTCATTGTCCTGTTGAAAAACAAATGATAGTCCCACTAAGCCCAAACCAGATGGGATGGCGTATTGCTGCAGAATACAGTGGTAGCCATGCTGGTTAAGTGTGCCTTGAATTCTAAATAAATTACAGACAGTGTCACCAGCAAAGCACCCCCACATCATAACACCTCCTTCTCCATGCTTTACGGTGGGAAATAAACATGCGGAGATCATCCGTTCACCCACACCGTGTCTCACTTTGGTCTGGAGCCAATTTTGGCTCCAGACCAAAGGACACATTTCCACGGTTTAATGCCATTCCTCGTGTTTCTTGGCCAAACTAGTCTCTTATTATTATTGGTGTCATTTAGTAGTGGTTTCTTTGCAGAAAATTCGACCACGAAGACCTGATTTACACAATCTCCTCTGAACAGTTAACGTTGAGATGTGTTGTTACTGAACTCTGTGGAAGCATTTATTTGGGCTGCAATTTCTGAGGATGGTAACTCTAATGAACGTATCCTCTCCAGCAGAGGTAACTCTGGGTTTTCCATTCCTGTGGACCTATTCATGAAAGCCAGTTTCATCATAGCGCTTGATGGTTTTTGCGACTGCACTTGAAGAAACTTTCAAAGTTCTTGAAATTGTCCATATTTACTGACCTTCATGTCTTAAAGTAATGATGGACTCTCATTTCTCTTTTCTTATTTGAGTTATTCTTGCCATAATATGAACTTGGTCTTTTACCAAATTGGACTATCTTGGAATCTGGGATCATCAGTGACCGAACTGAAATTTGTGATATTTTTAATAAGCATTTTATTTCTGCTAGTTTTCTTTTTGAAGAGAAAATGGCAACATGATCCTTAACGGTCTATTGTTTCAGCCCCCTCTGCCTTTAGCTGATGTATT
>NC_036871.1:2589783-2603334 GCF_002910315.2 Salvelinus sp. IW2-2015
CCGACGACGTTCGTTACACTGTTAACAATACTCTTTCTAGCAATCAATCTGGCTTCAGACCCAAACACAGTACCACTACGGCCACTGTACGTGTTGTAAAGTTATATATTATATTACTAATGCCCTAGATAATAGAAAGTACTGTGCCGCCTTGTTTATAGATTTGTCTAAAGCTTTTGACACTGTAGACCATTCAATACTTTTGGGTCAGCTGTCGTTAATAGGACTGGGATCGGATGCCTGTCATTGGTTTCATGACTATCAAAAGGATAGAAGTCAGGCTGTTAGAGTCAACGGCATCCAGTCGGAGCCATTGGAGTTGGTTAAAGGGGTCCCACAAGGTTCTATACTTGGTCCATTACTGTTCACTCTCTACATAAACAATATCGGTGATGAGGTAAGAAAGTGTAAGATTCATCTATATGCTGATGACACTGTCATGTACTCTATTGCGTCAACGGCTGACCAAGCATTATCACAGTTGGAGACAGATTTTAAGATATTACAAGGGTCTTTTTTTACAGCTGAAACTTGTTTTAAATGCAAAGAAAACACATTTTATTATTCTTAATAGGTCCAAAAAGTTGGTTGAAAATAGACTTTCACTTACGAGCTTAGATGGCTCTCAAACTAATCAGGTCTCTGCATATAAAACTGTCTTTTAAAAATCATGTTAACGAACTTTGTAAACGGCTAAAAATCAAGCTCTGTAGGAACAGGACATGTTTGTCCTCTAAAAATAGAAAACAAATTGTGCAAGAAACATTTGTCTGTTATAGATTATGGGGATATTATTTACATGCATGCTACAGCATCCACACTTAAACTGCTGGAAGATACTTCATTACTTCATGATCATTGCGCACTTAGGTTTATTACGGGTGCTAGTTACAGAACTCACCGCTGTGTTTTATATCAAAACGTGGGTTGGACTTCGCTGTCAATGAGACGAGAACAACATGCTCTCGTGTTTGTCTATAAAGCACTTCTGAATAAACTACCTTGTTATTTATCATCACTCATCAACATTATAATTCATTAAACCAGGTCTCAAGCATGGATTACACTTGAGGCCCCTGCGATCGCCACAGAGTTGAGTATGGCTGCCTTTTCCTGTACGTTCCTTGTTTATGGAATAGCCTGCAGACCAAACTTAAAGACTTAAAGCCTGCAGACCAAACCTGAGACTCTTGTTCCCCTTGCCCATTTAAAAAATGTATTGGAGGATTTTTATTTTTGTATTGCTTGTAACTGCTTCGGGTTATGCAAGTTCTTGTCCTGTTAGGGGAATAACCTGTGTGTAAATGTAACAATCTACTGCTGTATTTTTTTTATTTTATCTGTGATCGTTTTCTTTGTCTTGTGTAATTTCTTAATCATTGTACCTAAACTGTATGTGTAAACATGTATACGCAGGGCCCAGCTGTAAAAGAGACCTTGGTCTCAGTCTGTGCTCCTTGTTGAAACAAAGGTATAATATACCCCCCTACCTTGTCACAACACAACTGATTGGCTCAAACGCATTAAGAAGGAAATAAATTCCACAAATTAAGGCACATCCGTTAATTGAAATGCATTACAGGTGACTACCTCATGAAGCTGGTTGAGAAAATGCCACGAGTGTGCAAAGCTGTCATCAAGGCAAAGGGTGGCTATTTGAAGGCTATTTTGATGTGTTTAACACTTTTTTGGTTACTACATGATTCCATATGTGTTATTTCATAGTTTTGATGTCTTCGCTATTCTTCTACAATGTAGAAAACGTTTTTTTTTATTAAAAAAACTTGAACTAATGAGTCAAATTATCTAATTTGTATTCATTATTACAGGAAAATAAACTCACAAAAAGATCATGATTTACAAGTCAATGGCGAGCCAATTACAGAAAATAGCTTACAGTTGTGAGTGTGACTAAATAAATGCAGGACATTCTACCTGAGAATTTATTTACTTAGACACTGGCCTAACGTTATATACTAATTTAACTTTGGTGTAGGTAATGCTGTTCTTCACATTACCGTGTCTGGTAAACACATACTCTATCAAATATATTCTAAGTTTATTTGTCACATGCACAGGATACAGAAGGTATAAACGGTATAGTGAAATGGTTACTTGCATAGTGGATTATTTTGTTTAGACGTGTAGCTAGCTAGCTGACCAGGTAGCACAAACATCTGGTCCACATCTGGCCTGATCTAAGACTACTGGCCCGGGTCTGGCAGCCGGATCCAGCCCGAGTCCAAAATGAATGACGGTACAGACTAGGCCCGAGTCATTCGTTCCAGATCTGACAGCTTTAACTTTTTTTATTTATGGATAGACAGGGGCACACTCCAACACTTAGCCATAATTTACAAACYAAGCATGTGAGTTTTGTGAGTCCGCCAGATCAGAGGCAGTAGGGATGACCAGGGATGTRCTCTTGATAAGTACGTGAATTGGACCATTTTCCTTTTCTGCAAAGCATTCAAAATGTAATGTAATYAGTACTTTTGGGTGTTAGGGAAAATGTATGGAGTAAAAAGTACATTATTTTCTTTAGGAATGTAGTGAAGTAAAAGTAAAAGTACAGATACCCCCAAAAACNTTTGGGTGTTAGGGAAAATGTATGGAGTAAAAAGTACATTATTTTCTTTAGGAATGTAGTGAAGTAAAAGTAAAAGTACAGATACCCCCAAAAACTACTTAAGTAGTACTTTGAAGTATTTTTACTTAAGTACTTTACACCACTGAGGCTATAGTACAGTTACAGATCTCTCTTTTGACGAACATATCAAGACTGTTTCAAGGACAGCTTTTTTCCATCTACGTAACATTGCAAAAATCAGAAACTTTCTGTCCAAAAATTATGCTGAAAAGTTCATCCATGCTTTTGTCACTTTTAGATTACACTACTGCAATGCTCTACTTTCCGGCTACCTGGATAAAMCACTAAATAAACTTCAGTTAGTGCCAAACACGGCTGCTAGAATCTTTACTAGAARCAAAAAATTGGATCATATTACTCCAGTGCTAGCCTCTCTACACTGGCTTCCTGTTAAGGCTAGGGCTGATTTCTAAAGACTYTTGACATCTAGTGGAAGCAATAGGAACTGCAACCAAGTGCCTTAGAAATCTAGATCCACATAGAAAACAATTGAAAACACTGTCACCTCAAAAAGAAAATCCTTGATGGTTTGTCCTCGGTTTCGCCTGCCAAATAAGTTCTGTTATACTCACAGACATTATTCAAACAGTTGTAGAAACTTCAGAGTGTTTTCTATCCAAATCTACTATATAATATGCATGTCCTAGCTTCTGGGCCTGAGTAGCAGGCAGTTTACTTTGGGCACGCTTTTCATCCGGACGTGAAAATACCGCCCCCTAGCCTAGAGAGGTTAAGCCATGTTTCAGTCAGGCCAATCATATCAATATTATGATCAGTGATTAGTTCATTGACTATTACTGCCTTGGCCGTGAGGGATCTAACATTAAGTAGCCCTATTTTGAGATGTGAGATATCACAGTCTCTTTCAATAATGACAGGAATGGAGGGGTCCTTTATTCCAGTGAGATTGCTAAAGCAAACACCGCCATGTTTAGTTTTGCCCAACCTAGATAGAGGCACAGACACGGTCTCAATGGGGATAGCTGAGCTGACTACACTGACTATGCTAGTGGCAGACTCCGCTAAGCTGGCAGGCTGGCTAACAGCCTGCTGCCTGGCCTGCACCCTATTTCATTGTGGAGCTAGAGGAGTTAGAGCTTTGTGTCACACGCAACGTTCATGAAATAATCTGAATACATTTTAATAATCAATCCTATTTTATGAAATCGTATTTTGTGAAATAACCCAATAGGACTTTGTTTTAATGTGTTATTAAAATGTTGTATATACTGTACATTGTGGACAATTGTCTGGCGTGATGTATGTATTGAAATTAGGATGACACTAAATACCCCTAATATTACATAAAACATTACCTAGCTGCTTGGTCAATCAATCTTTTAACTCAATATTATAGTATAATTTACCCAACAGTTGGGTCAAGAGCTCAAGCGAAAGTGCTGGATTAGAAACACAACCCAAACCCGCTGGACTGAATTAACCCAATGCTGTTTTTGCCCTTTTTGACCCAGTGCTGGGTTGTCGAAATTACCCAAATTTGGAATTCTTTTGAGTAACAATAATTCATTTCGGAAAAATATTATGAATTGCCATATTAGGCATAACTAAATTTCTACCTTTTAGGATGTCATAATATACATTGTTTTCAGAAATTGTTTGCAGTATCCTAATTTAGTTTAGTCTGAGCAAATTTTCAGCAAACTGGCTAAAGGTTTGCCACAACGGTGTACCAGAAGCCTGTTTCTTCTGTAAGGGTAATCCCTGGCAACCKTACAAAACAATAGTTATATCAAGTACAGTACAGGTATAACGTACTGAGCTGTTTCCCAAATCAGATAACACACACTTGTCCCAGGTTCAGTGCCTAAATGGATGTTGCATGAAACAACCAATAATATTATMTTCAACATACACAATAACAACATACCGTCTCCAACCTTAAGATCACAGATTCAAACAGATGAAATGGAGAAACAACTCCATTATTTTAATAGGAATTAGTGACAAGGTTCATGAGTTCAAATAATTKTATACATGCAACAATTTCAACAACTTTARTGAGTTACAGTTCATATGAGSAAATCAGTCAATTGAAATAAAGTRATTAGGGCCTAATCTATGGATTTCACATGACTGGGAATACAGARATGAATCTGATARGAATTTRCCTTTAAAAAAAATGGACCTCAAGATCTCGTCACTGTATTTTTTGTGCATTGAAATTGCCAGTGGACAAAATGCAATTGTGTTCATTGTCCGTAGCTTATACCTCCCCATACTATAACCCAACCGCCACCATGGGGCACTCTGTTCACAATGTTGACATCAACAAACTGCTCGCCCCAAACACTGCCATACACATGGTCTGCGGTTGTGAGGCRGATTGGACGTACTGCCAAATTCTCTAAAACCAAGTTGGAGGCGGCTTATGGTAGAGAAATTAACATCTAATTCTCTGCCAACAGCTCTGGTGGACATGTCTGCAGTCAGCATGCCAATTGCACGCTKCCTCAAAACTTAAGACATCTGTGGCATTGTGTTGTGTGACAAAAGGGCACATTTTAGAGTGGCATTTTATTGTCCCTGTGTAACAAGGAYCACCTGTGTAATAATCATGCTCTTTAATCAGCTTCTTGATATGCCACACCTGTCAGATAGATGGATTATCTTGGCAAAGGATAAATGCTCACTAACAGGAATARAAACAGATTTTATTTCAGCACATGAGACATGGGACCAACACTTTACATGTTGCGTTTATATTTTTGTTCTTTGTAGATTTGAGARTGTTTAGTTCACATTCCCTTCCAGTTGTGCATAAAGTAACAATYGACTTAACAAAAAGTAATGCATCCTGAAAATGCAGTGACCCTGTATGTGATATGGGCTTGCACATGAATCGATCCACATCAGCTTGGTTTGAAAAGTACTTTTCCTCATGTTTTGGTGGCCCATAACTTGATCCCGACGACTTTGTCTTATGCAAACCAAATAACCCATCTGCTGCTACCACCACTGTTCTATTGTCCTGTAAAGAGATATACTTGGATACAACTTAATCATTTTTTGGACCCCAGGAAGAGTAGCTGCTGCATTGTAACATATGATGGGGATCCTAATAAGGGACTGGTCGAAATGTACGCAATAGTTACCCGGAGGAAAATGGGGAAGGGTCATGCTTTTTCAATTTCAGTCAGGGAGAGGGGTTTAGCCTTTTTCATATCCAAAACGTGGGCATCTAGAGTATCTACAAAAAAAAGTCAGACGTGTCTGTCCTGAGTGAAATAAGAAAGGGCAGGAAATATTAGTTGTTTTTTACATGTATTTAACCCCTTATTTTTGGCATTAAACAGGAAGGGGTTCTACTTAGCTATATGGAATTGTTTTAAGAAGGTCATACCAAGYATCATTTTGCTATTTGATTTTGAAATGTAAGAACCCTTTAAGTATAAAGAAATATATCAATAAATTGTTATTTATATCATTGATCTTGGTTTCATAATACAGTTTCTTCTTCTTTATTTAAWCACATAATATCTCACTTTGCAGTAAGTCAGCCAGTCAGTCAGATTTGCAGCCAGACTTATTAGCCACTCCTTTRATCCCAGCTCTTTCAACCATACAGTTTTGCAATTCCTTATCAATCCATGGAGCCTTAACAGTCCAGTRATTTTCTTAACAGGTGCATGTTTATCAATAATTGGAAGAAGCTATTTCATGAATTCATCAAATGCAGCAGCTGGTTGCTCCTCATTAATCACATCAGACCAACAAATATWTTTAACATCYTGAACATAAGAGTCATAGCAATCTTTTGTAGGATCTCGTATACATTATTTTAGACCCAGCATTTGGAACTTWGGCTCTCTTAGATATAGCCACTGTATTGTGATCACTGCATCCAATGGGTACAGATACAGCTTTAGAACAAAGTTCTACAGTATTATTAAAAATGTGATCAATACATGTGGAAGATCTTGTTCCTGTAGTGTTTGTAAAATCCTGGGTAGGTTGATTAATAACCTGAACCAGATTACAGGCAKAGGTTACAGTGAGAAGCTTCCTCTTGAGCAGATAGCTTGCTGAAAATCAGTTAATATTCAGGTCCCCACCCCAAGAAAGTAGACCTCTCTGTTTACATCACATACACTATCATGCATTTCACACACATTATTTTGATACTGACTGTTAGCACTTGGTGGCCTATAGCAACACCCCAAAAGAAAAAGGCTTTAGATGAGGCAGGTGKACGGCAACCACAGTTCTTCAATAACACTTGACATGAGATCTTCTCTAAGCATTACAGGGATATGGAATATATATAGCAACACCTCCCCCATAAGCATTCCTGTCTCTTCTATAGATGTTATATCCTTGTATTGCTACTGCTGTATCATCAAAGGAATTATCTAACTAGTCTCAGAAATAGCCAATGTAACTTGGCTATTGTGTTTGTTTTCTCACATTATTTGTAACTTATTTTGTACATAAAGTTGCTGCTACCATGACCGAAAAGAGCTTCTGGACATCGGAAACAGCGATTACTCACCTTGAACTGGACAAAGATTTTTTCTCTTAGTCCAAAATTACATGCCCAAATCTAACTGCCTGTAGCTCAGGATCTGAAGTAAGGATATGTATATTCTTGATGCCATTTGAAGGAAACACGTTGAAGATCTGGAAATGTGAAATTAATGTAGGAGAATATAACACATTAGATCTGGTAAAAGATAATACAAAGACAAAAAGCATGTATTTTAGATTTTTTTTTGTACCATCTTTGAAATGCAAGAGAAAGGCCACAATGTATTATTCCAGCCCAGGCGCAATTTAGATTTTGGCCACTAGACGGTGGCAGTGTATGTGCAAAGTTTTAGACTGATCCAATGAACCGTTGCATTTCTGTAAAAAATTGGGTTCAAACCCTCCAAGACAGTCGTGAATAGGGCACGACTACACCTTTCCCCCCTCAGGAGACTGAAAATATTTGGCATGGGTCCCCAGATCCTCAAAAAGTTTTACAGCTGCACCATCAAGAGCATCCTGACCGGTTGCATCGCCGCTTGGTATGGCAACTGCTCAGTATCTGACCGTAAGGCGTTACAGAGGGTAGTGAGTACAGCCCAATACATCACTGGTGCCAAGCTTCCTGCTATCCTGGACCTATATACTAGGCGGTGTCAGAGGAATGCACAAAAAATTGTCAAAGACTCCAGTCACCCAAGTCATTGACTGTTCTCTCTGCTACCGCACGGCAACTGGTACCGAAGTGCCAAGTCTAGGTCCAAAGGCTCCTTTACAGCCTCTACCCCCAAGCTATAAGACTGCTGAACAATTAATCAAATGGCCACACYGACTATTTACATTGCACCCCCAGTTTTATACTGCTGCTACTTGCTGTTTATTATCTATGCATAGCCACTTTACTACATTTACATTACATTTAAGTCATTTAGCAGACGCTCTTATCCAGAGCGACTTACAAATTGGTTACTACCTCGACTAACCTGTACCCCCGCACATTGACTCGGTACCGGTAGCCCCTGTATATACCCTCGTTATTGTTATGTAATTTTATAGTGTTTTTTACTTTAGTTTATTGAGTAAATATTTTCTTCACTCTATTTCTTGAACTGCATTGTTGGTTAAGGGCTTGTAAATATGCATTTCAAGGTAAGGTCTACACCTGTTGTATACAGCGCATGTGACAAATAAAATTTGATTGGATTATTATGGGCTATTTTCAGCCCTTTCCTGGATAGCTTCTCAGAGATAGACATAATCTGGAAAATAACAAATATTCAGCAGTCCATTAATCAGTTGGTGTGTGTAAGTGTTTGTGTGTGCTGCYGGGTTGAAGCGACGAACCCATAGGCTTGGCTCTCTCATCCTTTCCAGGCTTTTGGGATGGAGGGTGGACAAATGAGCCTGTTATAGCGGATGTGAGCGGATGTCCCCACGCGCTCTGGCAGCTTTCACGGCCGGGATAAGTTATTTCCTTTCCTGGCGCACAGCTTCAGGATAGTCCTTGTTGAGGAAGATGTACGTTCCTCAATGAGGACTATCCTGCCTTTTTCCAGAACAGTTCTTGGCTCTTTCCAGAACAGCTACCTTGCACCTGGGTATGTCACCTGGGTCAGTGGTGGATTTTCCATTCCTGTGGGTGCGCTCCWRCTCAATCTTCCTGTGGTCCAACTTCAGTTTCTCCGAGATCACTTCCCCCACTTTGTCCTCAAACTCTGTCTAGTTCTCATGTGGAGATTCTGCAATTCCGTCCACAACAATGTTGGTCAGCCTGGATTGTCCCTTGAGATTTGAATCTGATTTCGCTGTCACTGTTATCATGGATTCACATACAGAACTGGTGTCCTCTCTCAATGACACATAGATTGCTGTCATCTTGCAGTTTTCCTGTTTAAACTCATCGAGCTGACCCTGGGAGAACTTGCAAACTGTTCATCAGGTCCTGGACCTCTCTGGTCATGTCGTTCATTATTTTACAAAATCATTTACAAAATAATTTATAAAATAGCCTCCAACACCCTACTCAATAAATTGTATGCAGTCTATCACAGTGCCATCCGTTTTGTCACCAAAGCCCCATATACTACCCACCACTGCGACCTGTACACTCTCGTCTGCTGCCAATYACTGGAATGAACTACAAAATTCTCTGAAACTGGAAACACTTATCTCCCTCACTAGCTTTAAGCACCAGCTGTCAGAGCAGCTCACAGATTACTGCACATGTACATAGACCATCTATAATTTAGCCCTAACAACTATCTCTCCCCCTACTGTATTTATTTTTTTGTTTTGCTCCTTTGCACCCCATTATTTCTATCTCTACTTTGCACATTCTTCCACTGCAAATCTACCATTCCAGTGTTTTACTTGCTATATTGTATTTACTTCGCCACCATGGCCTTTTTTTTTGCCTTTACCTCCATTATCTCACCTCATTTGCTCACATTGTATATACTTATTTTTCTACTGTATTATTGACTGTATGTTTGTTTTACTCCATGTGTAACTCTGTGTTGTTGTATGTGTCGAACTGCTTTMCTTTATCTTGGCCAGGTCGCAATTGTAAATGAGAACTTGTTCTCAACTTGCCTACCTGGTTAAATAAAGGTGAAATAAAAAATAAATAAAAATATTAGTTGACACCACCAGTATTTGGACAAAACACTTGAAGCTATTTTCTTCTTGTTGTAACAACTGCTTGTAGAACTATTTTTGTTCATTTAAAATATCCTTTACCTCTGATAGAGAGACACCACTGTCCTCAACGGTACTCCCACCGGCTCTGGTCTTTGTCATGGTAGTAATGTAGGCGCTGCTGTTAGTCCACGCAGTTCCAGACAGGGAAGGTCACAGGGAAGATGGAAACAGCAACAAACAGCAGGGATCTAGACAGCCATAAGCCATGTGACAATACACAGTCCCAGCCACAAGGGCTAACCGCGTCACGGGTTATGTTCAAGCCCTCAAGGAAACCCCGCTAGCTTGATAGYCAGCTAACCAAGCAGCTCATCAGACCAGGCAGGWTCCCTGGACAGATAGCAACAGTCCCAACAACTMATGCCAACTGCATCACAGAATCCAAACTCAAAAGGTAGCGCCTAGTAACCAAACTTTTTCAATAGAACACTTTTTCAGAGACTGTCAAAACTTTCCCCAACAAACCGAGCTCTCCCTCTTTCCGTGTAGTCAGCAGACCACTGCAGTCTGAGGCTGGCGGAGTGTACAAGGCCAGAGCATATACCTGACCAATGACACTGCTTCCGACACACACTGGCAGAGCTCTACTCGCACATCATGCACTCGGTCTGAAAGAAGAAAATGTTAGTCATGAAAAGTTCCAATAAAAAGTCACACAAACTGTTWACAGAATGGAGCAAAAAATGTCCCATGCAAATACCAATCGTTTTCTATGACATACTGTATCTGTGGTCGGGAATTACATTTCACCATCATTCAGGGTCAACAATGTAGAAAACTTTGCATTTCACATAGTAAACATAATCAACATGCTTAAGAAGTRTAGGTTTGGTGAAACATTTATGGGAAATAACACTACCTCCTGCATTATAATTAGCCTTGTCCTAGCCTTAACAGTCCATAGGGCAGAAGCATATGTCCTGTTTCTATAGTGTAAGGCATCTTGATATACAAGTACATCCCCCGGACCAAACCCTAGTTTATTGCAATGCCTTACCCCGAATCCAACACCTTAATGCTGAATGCCAAGCAGTGATGCATTGGGTCCCGCTTTTTAGAGTCTTTGGCACAACTTAACTGAGGATGGAACCCAGCCTTTCAATCTCAGGGCGGACACTCTAACCCCAAGGCCACTGCGTTGCTGGGTGCATTATGCTTGATGTAAAAACATCCGCTGCTGATTGTCTGCTGRTCTAACTCAGAACTGAGGTTTTAGGTTTTCTCTTTCTATGATTTCACCTTGAAACTAAATGTTTGAGGGCAATAGCTTACRGAAACTGGGTAGTTCACATTTACTATCTGCAAAACCTTGCCTTCCGAGTTGTAAAGGGGTGGCCAGCCACATCATTTTTTTTAAAGTCTCCCATGACAACAGCTTTCCCATTGATTATATCCAATAATAGTTTCTTATTGTTCTAGGTATGATATCATAACACAGTTACTACAATTAACACTAGAACCGCCATAGTCCAACGGCCACTGACCTTTGATATTGTACATATAAAAAAATCTGCCCCCCCCAAAAAGCTATGTCCTGCTCCTTCCCTGACTTTTACTAATTGTTTGTATTTTACACTGCTCATTTGAAATGAATTTTGAAATCACAAACAGTATTTAGAGCCTTTAGAGTGGTTTTCATGTCAATTCCCAACTTTCCAACCCACCAAGACTATGTGCTGTAGGACGTTGGTACCCAGCTAGGCACTAATGCGCCTCTCTCTCCTCACTGAATGAATGACAAATGGATGAATGGGCAATAATTGTGCACTTCACAATGACATTTAAATTACTCCCAACTGAATGATGAGGGTGAAAAGGTTGTTTTAAAACCACAATAGTGTAAGAACCGACACTTGGAGATGAGAAGCAAGTATGGAGCGGTGYACATTTAATTAGCACAGACATAGAACAGGACAGGAACAGTGTCAGAACCGGGTAATACAGACAAATGACAATTAATGCAGAAGCAGGGAACAGAGCTGGGGAACAGACAGATATAGGGGAGGAAATACATAGGTGATTGAGTCCAGGTGAGTCCAATAAATCGCTGATGTGTGTGACGAGGGAAGCAGGTGTGCGGAATGATGGTGGCAGAAGTGCGTAGTGCAGGGCAGCCTGGCGCCCTCGAGCACCAGGGAGGGAGAGCGGGAGCAGGCGCGACAGTACCTCCCCCTCTAGGGGTGCCACCCGCCGTCCCACCTGGATGAGCCTGACGGGCCGGGCGAGGCATTGTCGACTGAACCAGCCGGCGGGGGCGTAAGAGGGGGACGAACCGCAGACGGCGTGACGCCTGATGCATGCCCGCTGGTGATGTGGGAGCCTGATGAGCCAGCTGAGGCGTAGTCACGACCTGCACGGGCCGCGAAGGCGTAGAAAACTTGACGATTCCGGCTGAGGCCTTACGTGGCAGATGGGCACCTGCTAAGCCAAATGGGGCAAGGGAAGTACCTCTCAGGCCGGCTAGGCGTGGAAGCCCGACGAGCTCCTTGCTAAGCGCCCCCTGGTTACCATCTGGTTGGCGGTCCCTGGATCCCGACGTCACCCAACCGAAAAGCCAGCACTCCCGCCGATGCTTTCATTTGATAGCTTCTGCATTCAGTAAGAACCGACGCTGGGAATGTAGAAGCCGGTACGGAGAGTTGAACATTTTTAATATAGCACAGACATGGACTAGGACAGAACAGCGTCTAGAAGCACGGGTATACCAAACATACGACAATTAATGCTGAAGCCGGGAACA
This sequence comes from Salvelinus sp. IW2-2015, assembly GCF_002910315.2. Lineage (NCBI taxonomy): Eukaryota > Metazoa > Chordata > Actinopteri > Salmoniformes > Salmonidae > Salvelinus > Salvelinus sp. IW2-2015. Next base: position 2,602,359 of record NC_036871.1, read on the forward strand.
GAGCTGGGGAACAGACAGATATAGGGGAGGTAATAACAGTGAACGGTGAATGAGTCCAGGTGAGTGCAATGAATCGCTGATGCGCGTGACGAGGGAAGCAGGTGTGCGTTATGATGGTGGCAGAAGTGCATATTGCTGGGCAGCCTAGCGCCCTCGAGCGCCAGGGAGGGAGAGCGGGAGCAGGCATGACAGTACACCCCCGCTCTAGGGGCGCCACCCGGCATCCCACCTGGACGAGCCTGACGGGCCGGGCCGAGGCATGGGTGCTGGACCAGCCGGCTGGGGCGTAAAAGCCCGACGAACAGGCAGAGGTGTAGGAGCCTGACGATCTGGTTGAGGCGTGACAGCCTGATGATCCCGCTGGGACGTGGGAGCCTGATGAGCCGGCTGAGGTGTAGACGCCTGATGAGCCGGCTGAGGTGTAAAACCTGACGATCCAGCTGAGGCCTGACGTGGGATGGGCTCCTGCCGAACCAACCGGGTCAAGGAAACCTCTCGAGCTGGCTAGAGAGTGGAATCCCGATGAGCCAGCGAAGCCCCCCCTCCCCCCCGGTTCCATCGGCGGCGGCCCCTGGATCCGATGTCACCATCAACCGAACAGCCAGCACTCCCCGATGCTTCATTTGATGGCTTCTGCATTCTGTAAGAACCGACACTGCATTCTGTAAGAACATTTAATTAGCACAGACATGGAACAGGACAGGAACAGCGTCAGAACCGAGTAATACAAAGACATATGACAATTAATGCAGAAGCAGGGAACAGAGCTGGGGAACAAACAGAAATAGGGAGGAAATACACAGGTGATTGAGTCTAGGTGAGTCCAAAAAATCGCTGATGCACGTGACGAGGGAAGCAGGTGTGCGCATTGAGGGTGGCAGGAGTGCGTCGTGCAGGACAGCCTGGCGCCCTCGAGTGCCAGGGAGGGAGAGCGGGAGCAGGCGTGACAAAAAGTGTAATGATGAGTTTGTGTTAT
>NC_036871.1:2608971-2618410 GCF_002910315.2 Salvelinus sp. IW2-2015
CAGCCTGGCGCCCTCGAGTGCCAGGGAGGGAGAGCGGGAGCAGGCGTGACAAAAAGTGTAATGATGAGTTTGTGTTATGCCTATTTATCAACGTTGGCGCTCATGTTAACAATTTGACTGCACGCCTTGTGTGATACCATTCTCTTTTACATTTTACTTTCTAAAAAGTAGCTGTTACAGGACTTTTATTACTAGAACAGGGGGCAGGCAAAACGACAGGTCAAGGGCAGGCAGAGTCCAAAAGGTACAGAACAGCAGGCGGTCTTAGGGTCAGGGCACAACGCCAACTTCATCGTGAGAAGCTCACAATCCCCTACATCGTAGTTCCTCTCCGTGGCGTTGAGGCGATGGGAGGAGAAGGCGCAGGGATGTAACTGGAGATCCAGGGCAGAATGCTGGGACAGGACAGCTCCCACTCCGACATCCGAAGCATCGGCCTCCACAATCAACTGGCGGGACAGGTCAGGATGAACCAAGATGGGAGCTGTMGTGAAAAGGTGTTTGAGATCCCGGAACGCTCGGTCAGCAGCTGGGGACKAAGTCAATGGAACCTTGGGAGAGGTGACTGCAGACAGGGGGAAGGCCAGGGTGCTGTAACCCCGGATAAAGAGGCAATAGAAGTTGGCGAATCCCAGGAAACGTTGCAGCTACACCCTGGAAGTAGGCTGGGGCCAAACCACCACCAATCTCACCTTCCCGGGATCCATCTATACACTCCCTGCAGSGATGATGTAACCTAGGAAGGGGATGGTGGAGCGATGGAATTTGCACTTTTTCACTTTCACAAAAAGCTGGTTCACCATGAGCCGTTGGAAAACCTGTCAGACGTGGACCCCGTYTTCTTGGGCGGAGTGGGAGAAGACGAGGATGTCGTCGAGGTTCTTCACCGTGATGTTGCTGAGGCCCCGGTAGTCGATGCACGGGCACAATGTTTTGTCCTTCTTCTCCACAAAAAGAACCCTGCGCCGMRAGGGGAGGCAGAAGGAGGGATGAACTCTGCAGCTAGGGAGTCCTCAATGTAGGTCTCCATGGCCTTGGTCTCTGGACSCGACAGAGAGTACATTCGGCGGAGTGGTGCCTGGGATAAGGTCAATCCCGCAGTCATAMMGTCGGTGCGGTGGAAGCGAAGTGAACACCTCCCGGAGATCCTGGTACTCTGCGGGAATGGCCCAGGAAGACATCCCGGGGCAGGCTGTGCTGATTTCAGACAATGGGCGTGGCAGAACAGGCTCCAGCCCATAATGGCACCAGCAGTCCAGTTTATGATGGGATTGTGTCGCTGGAGCCAAGAGAATCCCAATACCACAGGAACCTGAGGAGACTTAGTAAGCGTAAATTGGATAGCCTCGCTGTGGTTCCCTGACACTCATAGGTTGATGGGAGTGGTATTGTGAGTGACCCGGCCTATAGAGCGCCCATCCAGCACTCTAACGTCCATGGGAATGGAGATGGGCGGACTGGGGATGTCCACCTCGGYCGCCAGGGTAGCGTCCAAAAAACTCTCATCTGCTGGGTCGGTCATGGCCAGTTCGTACTATGACGTTTTAGGGAAGACCCAGGTGCAGACAATGTCGAAGTAACAAAAGTRTATTACTAGAACAGGGAGCAGGCAAAATGACAGGTCAAGGGCAGGCAGAGGTCAGTAATCCAGATCAGTCCAAAAGGTACAGAACGGCAGGCAGTCTCCGGGTCAGGGCAGGCAGAGGTCAATAATCCAGTGTGGTGGGTCAAGGTACTYGACGGCAGGCTGGCTCAGGGTCAGTACAGGCAGAATGGTCAAAACCCGGAAAACTAGAAAACAGGAACTATAGAAAAGACAGGAGGTGAAACCGCTGGTAGGCTTGACTGGCAACAGACAAACAGAGGACATAGGTATAATAGAGGATATTGAGGGGAGATGGGAGACACCTGTTGGGTGGTGGAAACAAGCACACTGACAGGTGAAATAGATCAGGGTGTGACAAAGCCAAATGAATGGATGCACTGACAGCATTGCAAATGCTGCAAAATTTAGATGAGTCGGAGTCGGATGGAGGATCAGATACTGAGCTTGAAATCGACGTTGCTGATGAAGAGTCTTCATCTGAGTCTGACTTCGAACCTCCAACTCCGATGCCTGAGCCTCGCCTTAGAAAAACCAGTACAGAGCCAACTGAGACAGTGGTCACAACTGCCACGGTGAGACAAGAGTCTGGGAGGGATGGCACAGTTTGGGTCGAAAAGAGTGACGAATTTATGTGCAGATGTTGCAGCACATCAGAGATTGTATTGTTGCTCATGCAAACAGAAAAGGGAAGAGTACATGGGACATGTCTATGGGTGAACTCAAAGCATTTATTGCACTCTTGTATGTCCGCGATTTATACGGCAGAAAAAAGATTGATGTGGAGTCATTTAGATCTGATAGGTATGGGGTGGACTTTTTCCGAGACCATGCAACTCAACCGCTTCAGAGAAATGATGGGACACTTGCGGCAGGTGCTCACGAAACAAGGCCCATGAAAACTGTGTCGTGTAACCAATTTGTTTATGGGGCTTGCTCCCACAAAGCCCCAAAGCTGTGTGCTGATTGTGGACCCAAAGCACAAAGGGAAAACGAGAATTGATAAATGCTGTAACATGCACGTGTATAAAGGCACAATACGGTGTCCTACACAATCAACATTATTATTACAATTTTTCATCTTGTCATGAAATATATTTCCACAAATTTTTTTATGCAATTCATCCTTTAAAATTGTTCATGCACTGGTGCTTTTTGATAGGAATATGGCAAATAATTTCAGGTTTGCAACCTGGGCTGGTTATATTATTATATTATCATCTTTTTCATTTTCTACTTTGTCAAAAGAAGCTGTAACTTGGCTTTATCATTACTATAACTCTATTACTAATGAATCTACAAATAAAGTTGATCAAATGGATTCACTGTTATGTTTTTATTGTAAGGGAAACGAAAATAGCATTAGGCCTAATTTTTTTCTAGATTATACAAAACATCTTAAAACCAAATAACTATTGTTGTTATTTTTATATGATTAATATATTTCCACTAATATTTCTTCATGCAGTTAATACTTGAATTTATTTTTATCAAGCGTTTGCTTATGTTTGCGRAACTTGCGAGTTGATATGAATCTGATGTAAATGCTAAAGAGGACAACCGACAACGTTCTCTTGCAAGTACTTATAGGCTGAAAGGCCAGGTAGTTCTAGTGTTGAGGCATAAGCCATAATCAAGGCATATAATTAGAAAATGCAAAAAAAATGTGGCCTGAACTAGTCACTTAATATCAAAATTTTGCACATTATAAACACTAAAAAGGTGATATAGATGAAGTTTAAAGGTTTTTGTTCAGTCTAAGATATTATAAACAAATGCTTTATTAGTTACCAAAGTCAACAAACACTCTCAGAAGTCTACTGTGGTAGAGTGAGTTCTTATGGCCATCTTTCTACTTCCAGCGCCATTRGAAAGCACCCTTTTAAAATTGATCATCCTTCAGAGGAAGTGTATTGGTTAAGGGCTTGGTTTCAGTGATTTGACCATGGCTAAAAAGCATGACCTGGTGAAAATAAGTAAGTTGTGGATGGAAATATGTATCAGATAAAAAGAGAGACCGAGAGAGACAGAGATAGAGAGCAACTACATTTAGTTGCTCAGTTTAAGTGCAGCTGCAAATAGGAGAAATACATTGTTTTAAGGTGATGACAGTGATCATTCGTGGGATTTATCCTCTGTGAAGACCTTGGGTACTGACCATTTAACTTGACTTATGTTTGAGAAATTAGTTTAATGTCAATTGGGCACATAATCTAACATTGTAAAAGATAATTACCTGCCAGATCTCCAGGTAGTGGACAATGTTCTTGTAWTTATGGGTGGCCACCACACAGTCAGAGCAAAATATTGTCTAAGCCCCACAGTCAGTGCATATTCTTTCTGGCTCGATCCCACACATGGAGCAGATGGATTTTACTGGGGGAGCCATGTTCTCCTCATTATGTTGTGCAGCTGCTCAATGCCTTACACATCTGGCTAAAAGATTATAGTAGCTCTGCTGGAGTCACTTTTATAGACAACTTTGACACCTTCTGGAAACAGAAGACACTCTACAGGAATGACGGTGTCCATCCAAATCATCTTGGCTCCTGTCCACGCATTTCAAGGCTGCGTTGAAACAATGACGTATCAATGACCCAAGACCAGCTGAGCTAATCCCTACCATTGAGACAATTAGTTATCATAATGCTGCATTAAATGTACATTATCCTAGCGGCATTGGCAGACACAATGTAAGTAACTTAATTTATGTCCCCCTAGTTGCCCTGAATACCTTAGTTAATCCTACAGCTATTGGATGCAGTAATCATGTGCCTATGAACCAGAGTTACACTGTTAACACTGTGGCGGTGTGCCCTAGTAGGAAGACCACTTTGTGCAGRTCACCCTGCACTATCAAGTCTACTTCTGATAAGCTTCCCAGTAAAGCATTGTTTTTAATCAAGCAACCCAGAAAAGATCTAAAAACGGTTCATATTAACATATGCAACCTGAGAAACAAGGTCCATGAAGTCAATAACTTGCTTGTAACAGATGACGTTCATATTCTGACTATCTCTGAAACTCACTTAGATAATACCTTTGATACAGTGGTAACAATACCATGGTTTGAACTATTTAACAGAAATACAGAAATGCCAACGGGGGTGGTTGTTGTAGTCTATATAAAAGAAACCACATTCCTGTAAAGCTTAGAGAAGATATCATGTTAAATACTGTTGAAGTAATATGGTCTCTGGTTCATCTGGCTCACCTAAAGCCCATTTTGTGGGAAGCTGCTATTAGACCACCAAGTGCTAACAGTCATATCTGGATAATTGTGTGTGAACATCTTGGATAATGTATGTATATCAACAGAGAAGTTATTTTCTGGGGATTTTAAATATTGACAGGCTCTCATCAGCTGCCCATCAAGAAAAATTGCTAAACTGTAACCCCTGCCTGCACCTGGTTAGGTTGTAAGTCAAACTACCAGGGTGTTACAAACAGCACAGGAATTAAATCATCAACATGTATTGATCACATCTCATCTAATGCTGCAGAGCAAATTTGCTTAATACCAGAATCGTCAACTCCATAGTCATGTAGTGATCATCAAATTAGTGTAGCCATATCTAGGAAAACCAAAGTTCCAAAGGCTGGGCCTAATATAGTGTATAAGAGGTCATACAATAAGTTGTTTTGTAGTGATTCATATGTTGATGTAAATTAATATTTGCTGGTCTATGGTGTGTAATGAGGAGCAACCAGAAGCTGGCACTTGACAATTTATTAAATAGCTTATTCCAGTTACTAAATAAGCACGCACGTCATCAAACCTGTTTGGGGCGCATGAACCGCTAGCGGACACCTACGACAAAACATCCGGTGAAATTGCAGAGCGCGAAAATTCAAAATACAAAAATCGTAATATTAAACATTCATGAAAATACAAGGTCTAACTCATTTAAAAGCTTACTTCTTGTTAATCCAACCGGGTTGTCAGATTTCAAAAAGGCTTTACAGTGAAAGCATACCAGTGATTATCTGAGGACAGTGCCCCACATCAAATAACTTTCTCAACAGCACAGGCGTTACAAAATCACAAATAGCGGATTAAATAAATCACTTACCTTTGAAGATCTTCCCTGCTGATTGCAATCCCAAGGGTCCCCAGCTACACAATGAATGGTCTGTTTAGTTCAAAAAGTTCTTCTTTATATTCAAAGATTCTGTTTAGTTGGGTGTCAATGATCTCAGTAATCCACTCGGTTCAACGTGCATTAAAACGAATCCCATAAAAAGTTACCCAGTAAAGTTCGTGCCACATGAAAGATCATAGACGATTGTTCTCTAATTAAAGTCCTGCAGGTGTCCTGCTCATATCTGAAATAAGAAAGCAAAATTAATATTGTAGAGACGGATGAATAGATGTTCAATTAGGGAAGATAAATAACGAAGAGCACGCACCTCATTCACGCGCCAACAAAACTACTTTTCTAATGAGAGACACCTTGTAGTTTTTCCAACTACTTGCTAATTTGTCAAAAAACAAGCCTGAAACCATTTCTAAAGACTGTTGACATCTAGTGGAGGCCATAGGACTTGCAATCTGGGTCCTATCTATTTGTATTTCCCATAGGCTAACACTGAAATGGCCTGTGACCTAAAAAAAAAACATTTCCGGATGGATTTTCCTCGGGTTTTCGCCGGCCATATCAGTTCTCTTCTACTCACAGATATTATTTTAACAGTTTTAGAAACAGAGTGTTMTCTATCCAATGCTACCAAGTATATGCATATCCTAGCTTCTGGGCCTGAGTAACAGGCAGTTTACTTTGGGCACATCAGTCACCCGAAATTCCGAACAAAAACCAGTCTCCAAAACAGGTTAAYYGCTGTGTGGGTATGGCAAGATACAACAACAKGTTCACCCACTTGGAGACAGATAGAGGAAGAGTGTCTGACCCCTGCTACATTGGCATCTYTACCTTATATTAGCCCACCTAAAGCTTTGCTAGGTCTCATAAACAACCCTTTCATTAAAAACACTTTAAATATATGAATGGAAGTCTGTAAACAAACAGAAGGGCTTAGATCTATATGTGAACAAACACCTTTCTATAATTACCCCATCTTACCCAAAGCCCTGAGAGATGGTATTACATTTTCTTGGTTCAACAAAGGCATTAAAACATTTGGTATCTCTATAGAGAAAGTGACCTAATATCCTTTCAACAACTGGCATCTCATTTTCAGTTACCTCAAACTAATTTCTTCAAGTATCTACAGGTTTTTGAATTTACTGATGTCTGGTTGGACTTTCAGCAGTTTCTAGAGACGTCACCTTAGCTGCCTCATTATTACTTTCTTCATTAATGTATTATTATTATTATTTGTTTTTGCGTTGAATAATTTATTTTCTAGCATGGAATGTGAAGGTCATTCTGTTTCTTTTTTTGTTGTTAATCAGTGAAGCTAATACCGGTAAAGGGGAGGGAGGGGAGTGTTCATGTGTTGGGGAGGGAAGGGTTTTGCACGATGTGCCCCATGTAGCATGGTGTTTTGTGTAGGTGGAAAGAATAACGGGGCATTTTCTGTGTCATATTTTGCTGATTGTATGGAGGCTTGCGTCCCTGCATCAACTACAGAGGGCTGAACCAGATTACGATCAAGAATCGTTACCCACTACCCCTGGTTTCCTCCGCATTGGAGTTGGTTCAAGGGTCCCAATTCTTCACCAAACTGGACCTCTGCAACGCTTACAATCTGGTGAGAATCAGGGAGGGAGATGAGTGGTAGACTGCCTTTAACACCCCAGTGGCCACTATGAGTATTTAGTCATGCCCTTCGGATTATCAAACTCACTGGCAGTCTTTCAGGCATTGGTCAATGACAACCTGAGGGATATGATGAATAGGTTCYTCTTTGTTTACCTCAACAACAGCTTGATCTTCTCCAAGGCCCTTCCCGAACACATACTGCATGTCCGCCAAGTCCTGAGATGCCTCCTGCAGAGTCAACTATATGACAAGATAGAGAAGTGCGAGTTCCACGTATCCCAGGTTTCCTTCCTGGGTCACATTATCTCTACCGCAGACATCCAAAAGGACCGCGTGAAGATTGAGGCGGTGGTTGACTGGCCCCGTCTCACCTCACTCAAGCAGGTCCAGCGGTTCCTCGGGTTTGCCAATTTTTTTCTGACATTTTATACGCAACTTTGGTTCGGTGGAAGCGCCTCTCGCGGTKCTAACCCGCAAGTCCCAGACCCGTTTTTGATAGACCCCCGAGACTGACAGGGCATTCATGGAGCTCYAGGGARGTTTCACCRCCTGGACCCATTCTCATTCTTGCTGATCCGACTCGTCCCTTGGTGGTGGAGGGGGACTCCTCGGACACCGGAACAGGGGCGGTCTATTCACAGCGGATCGAGGTTGACAAGAAACTGTACCCATGCGCCATTCTCTCCAAGCGGTTCTCGGCCAGCGGAACGCAACTACAATGTAGGATAACCGGGAGCTCTTGGCAGTTAAGGTGCGCTCTTGAGGGTTAGAGACACTGGTTGGAGGGGGCACCTCATCGTTTCGCAATCTTGGATGGACCATAAGCACTTGGTATCCATTCAAGAGCCAAAGAGAAGAGCCAAACAGCTAAGGTGATAGAGCAACGACTCTGGAATAAATAAAAAAAAATAGTGTATATGGGATGGAAGAGGGGTTGGTTTTGCAGGTATTACTGTTTGGATTGTCAATACTGCATGTGTTCTTTGGGCTGCCGTGCCCGTTGTGTGTCGAAATCGATTGTGAGTTGAACTTGGGTATTGCCTTCCCATAAGGGAAGTGCCGGGGTTGGCTTGCGTTTGGCTCTGGCACAGCCATGGCACGATACAACAGGAGATATATATGATGCCTAATACAAAATTTTTACTTGCAGTCATTAGCGGCCATTAGAATCTATGTTTCATTTTTCCTGCCTTTTTTGTCGGAGATACAAACAGGATATAATGAGGATCCCATGAAATATGTCTGGCATTTAATGGACACATAAAAAATGACTTTTTTAAAATGAAGAGACAAAGTTATTGAACAATTGAATGCAATGAACTGAGCAGGCTGGCTGACATGCTCTATAGCCTGCTAGGACTCTTAAAATTATGAGCATGCATTTATAAATAAATTTGCATTTTATTGCATGACATAAGTATTTGATACGTCAGAAAAGCAGAACTTAATATTTGGTACATAAACCTTTGTTTGCAATTACAAGAGAACATTACGTTTCCTGTTTCTTGACCAGGTTTGCACACACTGCAGCAGGGATTTTGGCCCACTCCTCCATACAGACCTTCTCCAGATCCTTCAGGTTTCGGGGCTGTCGCTGGGCAATACGGACTTTTAGCTCCCTCCAAAGATTTTCTATTGGGTTCAGGTCTGGAGATTGGCTAGGCCACTCCAGACCTTGAGATGCTTCTTTACGGAAGCCACTCCTTAGTTGCCCTGGCTGTGTGTTTCGGGTCGTTGTCATTGCTGGAAGACCCAGCCACGACCCATCTTCAATGCTCTTACTGAGGGAAGGAGATTGTTGGCCAGGATCTCGCAGCGAATACATGGCCCCATCCATCCTCCCCTCAATACGCGCTGCAGTCGTCCTGTCCTCTTTGCAGAAGAAAGCATCCCCAAAAGAATGAGTGTTTCCACCTCCCATTGCTTCACGGGTTGGATGGTGTTCTTGTGGGTTGTACTCATCCTTCTTCTTTCCTCCAAACACGGCGAGTGGAGTTTAGACCAAAAAGCTCTATTTTGTCTCATCAGACCAACATGACCTTCTCCCATAACTCCTCTGGATCATTCCAGATGGTCATGCCAAAACTTCAGACGGGCCATCTCTCTTCGTAAC
>NC_036871.1:2618435-2625665 GCF_002910315.2 Salvelinus sp. IW2-2015
CAAAACTCGGGACCTCTGCAACGCTTACAATCTGGTGAGAATCAGGGAGGGAGGATGAGTGGCTAGAACTGCCTTTAACACCCCAGTGGCCACTATGAGTATTAGTACATGCCCTTCGGATTATCAAACTCACTGGCAGAGTCTTTCAGGCATTGGTCAATGACAACCCTGAGGATGATGAATAGGTTCGTCTTTGTTTACCTCAACAACATCTGATCTTCCTCCCAATGCCCTTCCGGAACACATACTGCATGTCCGCCACGATCCCAGGTTTCCTTCCTGGGTCACATTATTCTCTACCGCAGACAACCAAAAGGACCCGTGAAGATTGAGGCGCGGTCGTTGGACTGGCCCCGTGTCACCTCACTCAAGCAGGTCCAGCGGTTTTCCTCGGTTTTTGCCAATTTTTTTCTGACATTTTATACGAACTTTGGTTCGGTTGGAAGCGCCTTCTCGCCGGTCCTAACCCGCAAGTCCCAGACCCGTTTTTTGATAGACCCCCGAGACTGACAGGGCATTCATGGAGTCAAGGAGACGTTTCACCTCCTGGACCCATTCTCATTCTTGCTGATCCGACTCGTCCCCTTGGTGGTGAGGGGGACTCCTTCGGACACCGGAACAGAGGGGCTTCTATTCACAGCGGTCGAGGTTGACAAGAAACTGTACCCATGCGCCATTCTCTCCAAGCGGTTCTCGGCCAGCGGAACGCAACTACAATGTACGGTAACCGGGAGCTCTTGGCAGTTAAGTGGGCCTCTTGAGGGTTAGAGACACTGGTTGGAGGGTGGCACCTCATCTTTCGCAATCTGGATGGACCATAAGCACTTGGATCCATTCAAGAAGCCAAAGAGAAGCCAAACAGCTAAGGTGCATAGAGCAAACGACTCTGGAATAAATAAAAAAATGGTATTGGTGAGGAAGAGGTGGTTTTTTGCAGGTATTACTGTTTGGATTGTCAATACTGCATGTGTTCTTTGGCTGCCGTTGCCGTTGCTGTGTTCGAATCGATTGTGAGTTGAACCTTGGGTATTGCCTTCCCATAAGGGAGTGCCCGGGGTGTGGCTTGCGTTTGGCTCTGGACAGCCATGGCACGATACAACAGGAGATATATCTGATGCCTAATACAAAATTTTTACTTGCAGTCATTAGCGGCCATTAGAATCTATGTTTCTTTTTCCTGCCTTTTTTGTCGGAATACAACAGGATATAATGAGGATCCCATGAAAATATTGTCTGGCATGTAATGGACATAAAAAAATGACTTTTTTAAAATGAAGAGACAAAGTTATTGAACAATTGAATGCAATGAACTGAGGCAGGCTGGCTGACATGCTCTATAGCCTTGTAGGACTTTAAAATTATGAGCATGCATTTATAAATAAATTTGCATTTATTGCATGACATAAGTATTTGATACGTCAGAAAAGCAGAACTTAATATTTGGTACATAAACCTTTGTTTTGCAATTACAGGAGAATCATTACGTTTCCTGTAGTTTCTTGACCAGGTTTGCACACACTGCAGCAGGGATTTTGGCCCACTCCTCCATACAGACCGTTCTCCAGATCCTTCAGGTTTCGGGGCTGTCGCTGGGCAATACGGACTTTTAGCTCCCTCCACAAGATTTTTCTATTGGGTCAGGTCTGGAGACTTGGCTGGCCACTCCAGGACCTAGATGCTTCTAAGCCACTTTCCTTAGTTTGCCCTGGCTGTGTGTTTCGGGTCGTTGTCATTGCTGGAAGACCCAGCCACGACCCATCTTCAATGCTCTTACTGAGGAAGGAGATTGTTGGCCAGGATCTCGCGATTACATGGCCCCATCCATCCTCCCCTCAATACGTGCCAGTCGTCCTGTCCTCTTTGCAGAAGAAAGCATCCCCAAAAGAATGAGTGTTTCCACCTCCCATTGCTTCACGGTTGGGATGGTGTTCTTGGGTTGTACTCATCCTTCTTTCTTCCTCCAAACACGGCGAGTGGAGTTTTAGACCAAAAAGCTCTATTTTGTCTCATCAGACCAACATGACCTTCTTCCCATACTCCTCTGGATCATTCCAGATGGTCATTGGCAAAACTTCAGACGGGGCTGGACATGCGCTGCTTAAGTTAGGGGACCTTGCGTGCGCTGGCAGGATTTAATCATGACGGCGTATGTGTTACTAATGGTTTTCTTTGAGACTGTGTCCCAGCCTTTCAGGTATTGACCAGGTCCTGCCGGTAGTTCTGGGATGATCCCTCACCTTTCATCGATGATCATTGGATTGCCCCCACGAGGTTGAGAATCCGTTACATGGAAGCCCCAGACCGAGGCGTTGTGATTGAACCATCATCTTGAAATTCTTCCATTTTCTAATAAATTGCTGCCAACATGTGTTGCCTTCTCACAAGCTTGCTTGCCTATTGTGTCCTGTAGGCCCATTCCCAGCCTTGTGCAGGTCTAGAATTTTATCCCTGATGTCCTTAACACAGCTCTCTGTCTTGTCCATTGTGGGAGAGTGTTGGAGTCTGTTTGATTAGTTGTGGACAGGTGTCTTTTATTACAGTAACGAGTTTCAAACAGGTGCAGTTAATTACAGGTAATGAGTTGGAGAACAGGAGGCTTCTTAAGAAAAACTAACAGCTCTGTTAGAGCCGGAATGCTTTACTGGGTAGGTGATCAAATTTAGTGTCATGCAATAAAATTGCAAATTAATTACTGGGTAAAAATCATACAATGTGATTTTCGGATTTTTTTTTTAGATTCCGTCTCTCACAGTTGAAGTGTACTACTTGTGAAAATTACAAGACCTCTACATGCTTGTAAGTTGGAAAACCTGGCAAAAATCGGCAGTGTGTCAAATACTTGTTCTCCCGGACTGTATATTGACACATAATCATCTGGTTTTTTTAATGTAAGTTTATAAACATTGGTTGTGGAAGTACACTTAAGCAAAAAAAGAAATGTCCCTTTTGTCAGGAGCTTCTTTCAAAATGATAATTTCATAAAAATCAAAATATTCTCAGCAGATCTTCATTGTTAAAGGCGTTTAAACACTGTTTCCCATGCTTGTTCACTGAACCATAAACAATTAATGAAACATGCACCTGTGGAACAGTCATTAAAACAGACTTACAGACGGTCTGCAATTAAGGTCACAGTTATGAAAACTTAGGACACTAAGAGGCCTTTTCTACTGACTCTGAAAAACACCAAAAGAAAGATGCCCAGGGTCCCTGCTCATCTGCGTGAACCTGCCTTAGCATGCTGTAAGGAAGCATGAGACTGCAGATGTGGCCAGGCAAGAAATTGCAATGTCCGTACTGTGAGACGCCTTAAGACAGAAGCTACAAGGAGACAGGACGAACAGCTGATTGTCCTCGCAGTGACAGACCACGTGTAACAACATCTGCACAGGATCGTACATCCAAACATCACACCTACGGGACAGTACAGGATGGAAACAACAAACTTCCCGATTTACACCAGGAACGCACAATCCCTCCATCAGTCCTCAGACTGTCCGCAATAGTCTGAGAGAGGCTGGACTGAGGGCTTGTAGGCCTGTTGTAAGGCAGGTCCTCACCAGACATCACAGGCAACAACGTCGCCTATGGGATCAAAACCCACCGTTGCTGTACCAGACAGGCAGGACTGGCAAAAAGGGCTCTTTTCACTGACGAGTTTCGGTTTTGTCTCACCAGGGGTGATGGTCGGATTCGCGTTGTTGTCGAAGGAAGAATGTTGCACTGAGGCCAGCACAAATTGGAGCGGGATCAATTTGGAGGTGAGGGTCCGTCATGGTGTGGGCCAGTGTGTCACAGCATTCATCGGACTGAGCTTGTTGTCATTGCAATCTCAACGCTGTGCGTTACAGGGAAGACATCCTCCTTCCCTCATTGTGGTACCTTCCTGCAGGCTCATCCTGACATTGACCCTCCAGCATGACAATGCCACCAGCCATACTGCTCGTTCTGTGCGTGATTTCCTGCAAGACAGGAATGTCAGTGTTCTGTCATCATAGCCTGCGAAGAGCCCGGATCTCAATCCCATTGAGCACATCTGGAACCTGTTGGATCGGAGGGTGAGGCCTAGGGCCATTCCCCCCAGAAATGTCCGGGAACTTGCAGGGGCCTTGGTGGAAGAGTGGGGTAACATCTCACTGAAAGAACTGGCAAATCTGGTGCAGTCCATGAGGAGGAGATGCAATGCAGTACTTAATGCAAATGGTGGCCACACCAGATACTGACTGTTACTTTGATTTTAACCCCCCCCTTTGTTCAGGGACACATTATTCAATTTCTGTTAGTCACATGTCTGTGGAAGTTGTTCAGTTTGTCTCAGTTGTTTAATCTTGTTAGGTTCATACACATATTTACACATGTTAAGTTTGCTGAAAATAAATGTTGACAGTGAGGACGTTTCTTTTTTTGCTGAGTTCATAATTGGTAAGTGGGGAAAAAAAAAAAAATTATAATAATTTTATTGGCTTAGCAGGTAAATTTATACATGGCTAAAAGAGAAAGAATATAATATCTATTGTTTACAGGAAACTCGTTCTACAAATATATATGAGGTTGGGTGGAAAACGGAATGGGAGGGAGAAATATATTATTGTCATTGGCAAAGAAACTCTAAAGGGGTGATTATACTAATTAATTCAAACTTTCATTCGATTGTGCAAACGGATCCGCAAGGAAGATGGATTATTTTAAATATGCTATTGGACCAAAAACAGATCTGGCTAATTAATCAATGGGCCATATAATGATCCACACTTTTCCAAAATATATATAATAATCTATTGTGTTCACAAGCCACAAAATAATCTATTATTATGGTGGGAGATTATAATACGGTTTTAAGTACCTCAATGGATCGTAAAGGAAATCATTATACAAACTATCACCCTCAAGCACAACTTCTTATGGCTGCAATCCCGTTAACGGGATCTATATGACAACAGCAGGGCGCCAAATTCAAACAACAGAAATCTCATAATTTCACACCATTTTAAAGATACACTTCTTGTTAATCCCACCACAGTGTCCGATTTCAAAAAGGCTTTACAGCGAAAGCACCACAAACGATTATGTTAGGTCACCGCAAAATCAATCAATCTTTTTCTGTCTTCCCTAAGGTGTCAACAGCCTTTAGACATAGTTTCAGGCTTTTTATTTTGAAGGATGAGCGTGAACGACCACATTGCGTAAGTGGATAGGTGGGGGCTCTCCGAGGGATTTTTAGCGCAAAAGTGAAAGGCAGCCATTGTTTCTCTCGGTCCTAGTGAAAAGCCAACTGTCCCGGTTGATATATTATCGAATAGATATAGATACAACGTTTGACATGTTTTTGTGGACATTATGGATATAATTTAGAATTTTTTCCGGCGTTGTCGCGAACGCTCTTTCCGGTGGATTCCTGGGCATAACGCAGCAAACAAACTTTGCTGTCTAACTGGGAGTCTCGTGAGTGAAACCATCCGAAGATCATCAAATTAAACGATTAATTTGATTGCTTTTCTGATTTTCGTGACCAAGTTACCTGACGCTAGGTGTTCTTATTGTTTTGTCGAGCGATCGATAAATTTACACAAATGCAAGTATTGCTTGCGCTGTAAAGCATAATTTCAAAATCTGAGACGACAGATGGATTAACAAAAGGCTAAGCTGTGTTTTGCAATATTGCACTTGTGATTTCATGAAATTATATTTTATTATATACCGTTCGCGCTAGGCTAGGCTATGCTAGTCAGCGTTTCTGATGACAATTATCCCGGATCCGGGATGGGTGGTTCAGAAAGGTTTGCAACCGCTGTGTCAGATTTAAAAAAGCTTTACGGCAAAAGCACAATATTCAATAATCTGAGAACAGCGTTCAGCCACAAGAAGCCATACTACCGCCAAATTGTGGAGTTCAAACAAAACTCATAAATAGCATTATAAATCTTCACTTACCTTGCTGATCTTCGTCGGATGCACTCCCAGGACTCCACTTCCACAAGAAATGTTCGCTTTTGTTCGGGTAATCATTTATGTCCAAATAGCTATTTTATGTTAGCGTGTTAGTTCCTATTCCAAAGGCACATGAAGCGACGCAAAATCCAGACGAAAGTCAAAAGAGTTCCATTACAGTTTGTAGAAAACATGTCAACGATGTTTAAATCAAACTTAGGGTCTCTTTTATAATAAATCTTCAATCAATATTCCAACCGGACATGCTATTCATTACAGAAGAAAAGAAGGTAACGGCGCGCCCACGTGACCGCGCAGTAAACAACGCATTGGCCTCAGCCTAGTCCACTTGTTGAAACAAGCTCTTATTTCGACCCCCTTCCACAAATAGAAGCCTCAAACAACTTTCTTAAAGACTGTTGACATCTGCTGGAACCTTGGAAGTGCAATCTGGCTCCATAGACACGCATATTGGATTAGCAATCACTTAAATGAACTACAACCTTCAGATTCCACTTCCTTTTTGGATTTGTCTCAGGTTTTCGCCTGCCCATATGAGTTCTGTTATACTCACCAGACATTATTTATACAAGTTTGGAAACGTTAGAGTGTTATCTTTCCAAACTACTTGACTTATATGCATATCATAGCTGTCAGTGAAGGATTTCTGTATTATTCATTGTCTAAATGCTTTTTACAGCTCAACCTGGCATGGTTTATGTGTTCATTGACATTAAATTCCTGTTCACCAGTAGGGGCAGGTCACTTCTTGAGCAGCCTGACACTTAACCCCAGCACTGAGACAATGAACTGAGAGTGTGCCTTGCTTTCGCCAGACACCACCAGACAGGACAGTCAGTCAGCCACATTACCTGAGGCTTCTTCACCCAGCAAACTCCCAGTGAGAATGTGTGCCTAATTTAAAGCACCACTTCTGGTCTTGCCTGCCTGGTGTCAGACCTCTATGAACGACATGGCGTGGGATTACATTTGAGGCCTGAGGGCCTGGGCCGGGAGGTATTCCGTGTACATCACAGACGCTGGTAGTCTATTACTCTGGGCATACCTCATAGAGTGCATGGCGAATCGCTAATGCTGCAGTAGATACTGACAGCTCTATACACCCCAAGCCGAAGTTGAATAATACATATTGCAATTTAGTGAACTAAAAAAAAGTGAATGCGGTAGAAATTATGTGCTCAATGCCGTACAAATTTTTTTAACAACTGATTTGGCTCAATAATAGCACCATACCACAAAGGTAAGGTTTGAGAGGTGGTCAAGTGTGGAAAGAGTGAGTTA
>NC_036871.1:2627672-2648382 GCF_002910315.2 Salvelinus sp. IW2-2015
AGTTAAATCACATATGCAATTATAAAAAATATGGGAATATGTGCTCAATCCGAATTTACAACCAACTGATTGCAGCACTACCACAAAAATGGAGGAGGCAAGTGGAAAAGGGAGAAGATAAGGAACTTGTTTGCCTACCATATATTAAAGATATAAAGTGGTTGAAAGGAACTGGCATAAATAGAAAAATATACCAGTTTCAAAAAACATTGACGGCTGCGCCATACAGGTTGCAAAATAAATGGGAGGAGATTTCCGATGTACCAACTCCATCTCATATGGTTTATGAACTGGTCCAAAAATCTTCACTCCTGGAAGGTCGCTTTCTTTTTATGTGACTTAACCAACTAGGCTCGTTATTTAACAATGTTATTCATATCTACGGATGGCATACACAAGTTTGTTATTAAGGCACATGAAAGTTCACATGTTCGAGAAGGCATTTCTGCCAAAAAATTGCAGTGTGATAAAAAAAATAGTTTATCTTCAAACGGCTCTCCTGTGAAGTAGTGATCTGCCACAATATGCCTAGTTTCCTGAAATGGGTCACATACTGTATGGTGAATACCTTTTGAAAGTATTATTTTAAAGTGGACAGGGATTTGCTGGCTTCTTGCTTTCCTTGGGTTTGTGATCAACTATATGTATTTTATCTAATTCATCTGATTCTTGATAACTGTCCTTGGTTCAGAATTATTGAACAATGCCCAAATTTGGGAAAACAAAAATGTTTATCTTGGGAAAGGAACTATTGAAAGGCGAAAGAGGCACATTGTCCCTCAGTGCTGCACCTCCTGCTCTGAACCTCCTCACGTGACGTGGTAAGGTTGGACCCAGGTGCAGAGAAAAGACCAGACGAGAAATCAGTGGTTAAGGATAAACATAATACTTTACTGAGATATGGTAGCCGCAGGATCACAGTACACTAGGAAGAAAAAAAACACTAAGTCTCAAACTCACTCAAGAAACGAACGCACACGGTAAACAATTCAAGCTTCTGCAAAGGATCACAGAAAACACATCTCTTTTAACAGGGACATAATCATGAAATAATAAGACACCTGAGTCCAATAAAAGTCTCTAGGGTGGTCTTAGCTGCCCTATGGTGCCAGGAGGAACCATGACAGTACCCCCCCCCCCCCCTCTCGGAGCGGCTCCAGCCGCGGAGCCATGATGATCAGCTGTTTGAAGTCTCTAACAAGACCCGGATCCAGGATGTCCCGGGCAAGCACCCACTCCTGCTCCTCGGGACCGTAGCCCTCCCAGTCCACCAGGTACTGCAGGGTCCCTCGGACCCGACGAGCCTCCAACAGACGCCGGACCGTGTCAAGGGGGCGGAGGAGCAGGTGTGGGGGGTGGAGGAGCAGGTGTGGGGGGAGAGAATTGAGTGGTCCTTACCAGCTTGAGACGGGAGACATGAAAGGACGGACAGACCGACCCTCATGGACCTGGGAAGCTGGAAACGATAGGTGATTGGGTTGATGCGACTCAGGATCTGGAATGGTTCTATGTAGCGAGGAGCGGGCTTCTGCGAGTTCGGCAGTGTGTTATGAGCATTCTCCGCCCAGACGAGGAACTTGCTCCAGTTGCTGTGCTGGTTGGCCCACTCAGTTTGCCCATTCGCCTCAGGGTGGAACCCCGAGGAGAGACTCACCGATGCCGCCAACAGGGAACAGAWMGCCTTCCAATACCGTGCGACAAACTGGAGCCCATGATCTGAGACAATGTCATAGGGAAGCTTGTGTAGTCGAAAGACATGGACAATCATGAGATTGGGTAAGGTGATGAAATGGGCTGCCTTGGAGAACCGATCGACGACCAACAGGATAGTGGTAAGCCCTTGAGATGGATGTAACCCTGTGATAAAGTCTACAGACAGATGAGACCAGGGCCGGCTTGTTGCCAGGAGCACAGTTACAGTCACCAACGTTCTGGATAACATGAAAACAGCCTAATCAGCTRTGCTAGGGTGAGTAAAATGGTCAGAGTTTGGGTGGGGCCTAAAGCTTAAGATGATTCTTATGGCATTGCATACGGTCATTGTGACCCAGAGTGACTTGACACAACAATGGGCCAAGCAACGGAAATGACACAGGATGTCTTATTTAATGAAAGGGGTTGCAGTCTGCCGTGAAGCATTCATCCATGTATACGGGTAAGAGTCTAGCTACAGTTTCAGATATTATACATTTCTAATTTTGTCAGAAAGTTGTTTCCATTGCAAGTTAAAGCATACTGGTAGCTAGCTAGCTGACGTTAGATGGCAGGCTCACTAGCCAACATTATGTTTATGATCTCTGTGTGGCAATGTTATCTCAAAATGCCATTTCGCATTGCTAGTTATAGCCTAATGTTAGCTAGCTAACTAGCTAACATTGAACCTATTTGGTTATCTTTAGCTAGTTACGACAATCGGTGTGTATTGCTAGTACTCTATGGATTAGGATTACGGTTCATTGTTTAGCTAGCATGTCTAAACAAGACTCCGCTTCGCCAGATGATTACATCAAGTTAGCCAGGTGTGTCTGACGARGATTACGACTATCTATTMTATAATAATGCCAAAATATTTGTATCTGGAATTTGTCTTTCAGCATCAGTAGAACACTTCCGACTCTCCTCCACCAGTCATACAAGGAGAATGGTCTAATGCCTCCCATCAAAAAGAGATCTGGCCCAAGCAAGCACAGGTTACACCTGAAGCATGAGGGCTTGCAGCGAGTGGTGAACTTCATCAACAACTATGCAGAAGATAGTGTTACCAGGACGCCACCCAGGAAACAAACACTTTGGTGGAAAGCTGATGCCATCCCATGTGACAAAGCAGCAGTGTGGCGTCTCTACAAGGAATCMATGACAACACTTGGTATGTAAAGCATAAACAACAAGTTTTGATTATTTAATTGACCTCCAACATGATTAAAACTACTTTTATTGATCTCATATTATTTCTGTATTTTCCAGAGGTACGTATAGACGGGCAATGTGTTATCATTTTAACTTCCACTTTCCAAGATGATGTTTCTGTATGCAGTGCTGCTGCTCTGCACATGTGTACCTACAATACCAGTTTGTGCTCTGGTATTGTGTCTGGCGGACCATGCACAAGCTCCACCACATTCTGGAACTTCACTTCCTGATCACAGGCCACACCAAGTTTGACCCCGACTGGTTCTTCGACCTCATCAAGCAGCGCTTCAGAAAGACCATAGTGAACACTTTGTCTGAGATTGCTAGTGTTGTGAAGGATAGCACTGTGACAGGGGTCAACATCCCACAGCTGGTTGGACTGGAGGATGGTACAGTGCTAGTGGAAAGCTATGGCTGGCAACAACACCTGCCTCCGTACTTCAGGCCACTGCAACAGTTCAAGCAGTACCTGTACTTCAGGTGAATATTATTTTCATTGCATTGTATGAGGTTATTGTTCTTATCCAAACTTGGGGGGTGAATTGATGTTGTGCAAGGTTGTAATGTCTTCTCAATTTTTTTGTTATTTCCTGTTTTACAGCTTCGATGCTCTGGAGCCTGGTGTTGTTGTTGCCAAGGAGCGTTCGGACTCAGTCAGGACCAGGTTTCAGCTGTTGCGRAACGCTTACATCATTCCTCCCATAGATGGTTTTCTTGTACAAGCACCACATGGACTGGACACAGCTAGACAAACTTATGTTTTTGAGAAGATCAGGGAATCTTCCAGACGAAGAGGCTATGGACATCACATGCCCTGCACCAAAGTCAAGGGCAGGACAGAAACAGGCTCTCCGAATATAGATTCCCTTGTTCATGCGTGGTTCGGACGGACCAGTCAACAGCACTATCTGCAGTGCCTCTATTCAAATAGTATAGTATTTCTTTCACCTCGAATATTCAGAAAATATTTTTATCTGGACACTTTGTTAACCTGAAATTTTTCCTTATTGTAGGCTACTACTTTTACCACGTTTAGTCTTAATCTTAACTTTTAGCACATGAGCTCACATGTGAATCTTAAAGAGCTGAGTGGGGCTAAGGCTTAAGAGGGTGTGAATAATGCTGAATGGGTGTAGACAAAGAGGCGCTCTCCACTATGTACCAAAACATTCAAAGGCCATTTTCTCAAAAGTGAGTTTACAAGTTTATCAACTTCAAAGCAGAACTACTTTTCCCATTGTTCCTCAAAAAAATGCAGTGTATGATATATACCATTTTGTAGCTCTGAGTCTCTACTTTTATCCAAAGTAAAAACTCAATTTCAAATTTTGCTACATACTGTAAGACCGATTTGAGCCTGTTGGTCACATTTTGCTCTGCTTCACAAATCATTTGATAGGGATTATGCAACATTTAGGGTGTATTCACTTGGAACCACCTCATCCAGTAGTTGGAAGCAACACACACACGTTTTAGGTTGTGGTCTGCCATAAAACCCCACTGAGAAAAAAAACAGGACCTGAATCTGTGCAATTGAAACTCTAGTTTCTGTTGTAAACCCCCCGATAATAAATACATCCCAACCTGTGAACCCATGTAGCCAAGACAGCAAATGGAAGCCTTGTAATTCCACTCGATTGTGAAGAAAGGACAGTTTCTCTCAAAACCCACAAATTTGGACAATTTGAACATGTGCACTGTCTCAGTTGAAATTGTCCAAAATAACCATTTTGAAAGGGTCGCGTATCACACAGTACAACGTGTGATTCAAAGGCACCATTCAAAGGTACCTTAGCGTGTGGGGTACCACATATCACCATTATCAATGGTGTGATTGGTAATAGGATTTCCACCTTTTAACCTCAAAGTCGGTGGTGGAGGGGTACTAAGCTAAAATATGGAATTGTTTTAAGATGGTCATACAATGGATCATTTAGCTATTTGATTTGGAATAAAAGACCCCTGTAAGTACAGTACCAGTCAAAKGTTTGGACACACCTACTCATTCAAGGGTTTCTTWAAAAAAAAACTATTTTCTACATTGTAGAATAATAGTGAAGACATCAAAACTATGAAATAACACATATGGAATCATATAGTAATCACCCACGTACACACACACAGACTAGTTTACTTTATTAGAATAATTGGTTAGATAAATTAAATCAAATGTTATTTGTCACATGTGCCGAATACAACAGGTGTAGACTTTAAAGTGAAATGCTTACTTACAAGACAATGCAAATAGTCCATTTGATTAGCAGATATCAAAAGTGAATGGTAAACAGCAGTTATAAAAATTGTCACGTTCCTGACCTGTTTTCCTTGTTTTTGTATGTGTTTAGTTGGTCAGGGCGTGAGTTGGGGTGGGCATTCTATGTTATGTGTTTCTATGTTTAGGTTATTTGTCTATTGGCCTGATATGGTTCTCAATCAGGGACAGGTGTTTTACGTTTCCTCTGATTGAGAACCATATTAAGGGAGGCTGTTCTCACTGTTTGTTTGTGGGTGATTGTTCCTGTGTCTGTGTCTGTCGCACCACACGGGACTGTTTCGTTTTCGTTCGTTTGGTTAGTCTGTTCCTGTTCGTGCGTTCTTCGTGTTTATGTAAGTTCACATGTTCAGGTCTGTCGACGTCGTTTTGTTGTTTTGTAATTTTCCAAGTGTTGTTTCGTGTTCGTCTTTGCTTTAATAAATATTCATTATGTCTGCATACAACGCTGCGTTTTGGTCCAATCCCTACTCCTCCTCTTCAGACGAAGAGGAGGAGAGAAACCGTTACAAAAATGCCAATATCCCTAAAACATTGTAAACATTACACAAGTACCCAATCTGCAGTTAGGCCCAGTTTAACTCAGTGAACATTGCTAAAGGATAGTATTACTCATAGTATTACTCATAGTATTATTCATAGTAGACGCTGCAGGTAAAGAAACAAGACGTGTAACACCGAACCACCTGATGCATTAAGTCCTAGCTAAGAGGATTGGAGATTCACAGGCTCCACACACACACACACACACACACACACACACACACACACACACACACACACACACACACACACACACACCACACACACACACACACACACACACACACACACACACACACACACACACACACACACAACACACACACACACACACACACACACACACACACACACACACACACACACACCAGCTGGAAAGGCTGTGTAAGTCCAGTGCGCTTCAGAGATCTGATCTTTAGACAGAAAGCAGGTAGGTCCAGGTTGTATGCTGGAGAGTGAGAGGAAGAGGGTGGAGGTGAAATAGATTGTGTATGAGGAATAGAAAGAAGTGGAAATGAGAGTGTACGGGTGCATAAACAGATGATATAATGGAGAAAAGGTGTTTTATTGGGCAAACCAGGTGTATTTGATCATTTAGAGAGAGGAGGTGTTGTCAATTCTTGTCCTGCAGCTATGCTTCTCAACACGTTCTAATGGCATTGACTGGGAAGCAAATTAATCCAGAACCTCTGAAGATTTCTCTCACTGCAACTTTCCCCTAGCCAAGGTACTGAAAGACTTTGTGTGCAGGTGTGTACTGTGTTTGCATAATGTGTGCCTGTGTGTCACCTGTCTGTCCGTCTGTCTGTCTGTCTGCCTGCCAGTCAGTTTGTCTGTGCCTATTAAGTTAATCTCAACACTACACTCAGGAAGTTGAAATGGACCCGGGGGGCCCATCGCCCCTCATGCATTTTGTGGTGGCGAAGAAGACTATCAACGGTATATTTGATCAGCTGCTGGAGTATGTCAAAGAGGGCTCKGAGTTTGTGGACGGTGAGTCTACATAGTGTGACTTAACAAAAAGTGTGTTTTGTAGATTATTAGCATCAATGGCATCTTACAGTTTGAATACAGATGTATACACAATGTCATAGGTATAGATGGTTTTATGCTATAATCTGCATCTTAAAGGGCACGACAATTCCCTTGTTAACTGTTAACTTTTTTTGCGTGGCTACCTATTACATATTAACGCGTACACATGGCGGGCTACCTTACACAAGTGTGGGGGTTTTTAGTTGTCATTTACCACAATATCCATTCTTGTCTATCTGCTTCTGTGATGCCCAGAGACATGGCGAAGTGCGGATCTGGAGCAGGTCGCAGTTGAGGAGCAGTGCCTTGAAATCCAGACCTGTGCTAGGAAACTGGCCACCATTCGGGAGGTGCTGGCTCGTAGGCACATGAAGGTAGCCTTTTTTGGGAGGTGAGAGTCCATGGTTTATTGGAAATAGAGTTGAACCCAATAATCAACCGATGCATTACTGAGGGTCCATATGTAAAGGACATTTATATTATACAGTTTGTGTATATTGATTGGTATAGTTAAGTAGTCTCACTGTTATTCCAGATGTTTTTCATACTACCTAGATAGTATGGTGTAACTATTGATACAGCATAGGTAAATATTAGTAGCATAACTTTGGATGTGCAGAGTTATTTCCCCCAAAGTTAGTGTAACGGAGTTGGAAGATTTGTGCTAGCTCGCTGAGCTACCTAGGCTTTATCTCAGCATAATTACTGTGGTGGCAGGAGACCCAGGTTAGAACAAAGCCGTTCACATTAGCCCTGCAACCATAATTGTAAGCATTTTGTCAAAGGAGTAGAGACATTTCCTTTCCCTCTCCCTGGCAGGACGAGTAACGGTAAAAGCACYGTGATCAATGCCATGCTGAGGGACCGGGTGCTGCCCAGCGGCATTGGCCACACCACCAACTGCTTTTTGAGGGTGGAAGGCACAGACGGGGACGATGCCTACCTCACCACCGAGGGCTCTGATGACAGAAAAAGTGTCAAGGTCTGGGGTCAAACCAGGGGGTCGCAGACTGATCTACTGTGTGTGTGTATATATATATATACACACTGTATATTTTTGGGCTTTTCCAATTTTAGTGAACAGATATTGAGAGACAATGAAAGTGGGGAAAGATAGAAAGAGTTTGTGCCGAAATGCCAGATTCAAACCTATGCCGATAATGTAGACGGAGGCTGAGGTATGTCGGAGGCTGCGGCATTACCGCTAGACCAGCCTTTTCGATGTGCAGTACAACACACAATTGTTAGAAATGATATTTCCCTCTGTTCTACTACTTCATGTATGTCTCTGCGTCTTTTTCTTCCCCTCTTCCAGTCAGTCAATCAGCTGGCCCATGCCCTGCATATGGAGCGCAGTCTAGACTCAGGCTGCCTAGTGAAGGTGTTCTGGCCCAAGTCCAGGTGTGCCCTGCTGAGGGATGACCTTGTTATTATGGACAGGTAKGCGCTAGGGTTTAATACCAGTGACCGGTATCTCAGGACTTCCCAAACAAGCTCCTTCCCATTTCCTGAGAAAAATAATGACGGGACCCGTCCACCAATTATATAGAATTTCTATGCCACACAAAAAAAATACAAAATGTGCAGGTGCAAATAACTGCAAATGGCTTCATTCATACATTCYACCAGTCATCACAACATTAGTAGCCTACCATATTTACTCAACATTAAYTCCCCTATAGAACATATTACTTACGTTCATGGCTTGAATTGCTAACTATCATGAATAGGCTACACACAACCTGTCAACACAGTTACGGTAGACAATCCCCAAACCAGCTGTGTGGCACTGGAAGAGGCTCAAAATGTGCTATTCACTGTTAACAAAATGTCTGATACACTGSGTCCGAAATAGCTTAGACATTCGCAACATTGTTCAATGATGTTARACTTCAAAAGTGAGAGCAAGGCGGGCTTAGTCAGATTCGCAGGCAATTGATTAACCGCGACGATTTCCATGGTTCATGTTCTATGGAGTGATTTCAGTGCCAACTGAAATTGTTTGAATGCCATAATTTTGAATTTGTATTAGGATATTTAATTGTTCTTTAATATTTATTTGTGAAGCACAAATGTAATCATTGAACTCATAAATTGAACTTGTATTTCATGATTTGAAACTGAACTGAATGAATATTGGATTTCAATTTAATTGAATGTTCAATTTCAATATTTATATATTCAGTTTAAATATTGTAGATATTTAATTTATTGTCTGTGTATCAAACTTTTAATTTCAAGTTGATCAAATAGTCAACTTCTCAGATACAAAAGTATGTGGACACCCCTTCAAATTAGTGGATTCGGCTATTTCAGCCACACCCYTTGCTGACAGGTGTATAAAATCGTGCACACAGCCATGCAATKTCCATAGACAAATATTGGCAGTAGAATGGTCTTACTGAAGAGCTCAGTGACTTTCAACATGGCACCGTCATAGGATGCCACCTTTCCAACAGGTCAGTTTGTCAAATTTCGGCCCTGCTAGAGCTGCCCCGGTCAACTSTAAGTGCTGTTATTGTGAAGTGAAAACGTCTTGGAGCCACAACGGCTCAGCAGGGGAGTGGTAGGCCACACAAGCTCACAGAACAGGACCACCGAGTGCTGAAGCACGTAAAAAATATCTGTCCTCGGTTGCAATACTCACGACCGAGTTCCGAACTGCCTCTGGAAGCAACTTCACCACAATAACTGTTCGTCAGGACCTATGTGAAATGGGTTTCCATGGCTGAGCAGGAATAAAGAAGGTAGAAGAAAGGCGGGGGTGTATGTTTCATGATTAATCACTCATGGTGTGATTGTGATAACATATCCCGACCTAGAATACCTCACAATCAAACGGCGACCGTATTACCTCCAAAGAGAATTCTCTTTGTTTATTGTCAAAGCCGTGTATATTCCCCCGCAAGCCGATACCACGGCGGCCCTCAAATAACTTTACTTGACTTTATGCAAACTGGAAACCACATATACTGAGGCAGCATTTAGTGTAGCTGGGGATTTGAACAAAGAAAATTGGAGGAAAACGCTACCGAATATCTACAAACACATTGACTGTAGTACTCACGCTGGTAAAACATTGGACCACTGCTACTGAACTTTTCGAAATGCCTACAAGGCCCTCCCCTGCCCTCTTCTCTGCAAATCTGATCACGACTCCATTTTGCTCCTCCGTTCCTATAGGCAAAACTCAAACAGGAAGTACCCGTGCTAAGGTCTATTCAACGCTGGTCTGACCAATCGCAATCCATGCTTCAAGATTGTTTTGATCACACGGACTGGGATATGTTCCGGGTAGCCTCTGAAAATAACATCGACGTATACATGGATACGGTGATTGAGTTCATCAGGAAGTGTATAGGAGATGTTGTACCCACTGTGACTATTAAAACCTACCCAAACCAGAAACCATGGATAGATGGCAGTATTCACGCAAAACTGAAAGCGCGAACCACTGCATATAACCATGGCAAGTTGACTGGGAATATGGCTGAATACAAACAGTGTAGTTATTCTCTCCGTAAGGCAATCAAACAGGCAAAAGTCAGTACAGAGACAAAGTCGAGTCGCAATTCAACAGCTCAGACATGAGACGTATGTGGCAGGGTCTACATACAATCACAGACTACAAAGGGAAAACCAGACACCTTCTTTGCCCGCTTTGAGGATAACACAGTGCCACCGACGTGGCCCGCTACCAAGGACCCTTGGACTCTTCTTCACTATGACCGTCATGAGTAAGACATTTAAGCGAGTTAACCCTCGCAAGGCTACCGGCCCAGACGGCATCCCTAGTTGCGTCCTCAGAGCATGCTCCGACCAGCTGCATGGAGTGTTTACGGACATATTCAATCTKTCCCTATCCCAGTCTGCTGTCCCCACTTGCATCAAGATGAACACCATTGTTCCTGTACCCAAGAAAGCAAAGGTAAATMAACTAAATTTTTGACTATTGCCCCGTACCACTCACTTCTGTCATCATGAAGTGCTTTGAAAGGCTACTTAAGGATCATATCACCTCTACCCTACCTGGCACCCTAGACCCACTTCAATTTGCTTACCGCCCCAAGAGATCCACAGACGATGCAACCGTCATCGCACTGCACACTGCCCTATCCTGTCTGGACAAGAGGAATACCTATGTAAGAATGCTGTTKATTGACTATAGCTCAGCATTTAACACCATAGTACCCTCCAAGCTCATCATTAAGCTCAAGGCTCTGGGTCTGAACCACACCCTGTGCAACTGGTTCCTGGACTTCCTGGCAGGCCGCCCCCAGGTGGTGAAGGTAGGAAACAACACCTCAGGAGGCTGAAGAAATTTGGCTTGGCCCTAAAACCCTCACAAACTTTTACAGATGCACAATTGAGAGCATCCTGTCGGGCTGTATCACCGCCTGCTATGGCAACTGCACCATCCGCAACCGCAGGGCTCTCCAGAGAGTGGTGCGGTCTGCCCAACGCATCACCGGGGGCAAACTACCTGCCCTCCAGGACACCTACAGCACCCGTCACAGGAAGGCCAAAAAGATCATCAAGGACATCAACCACCCGAGCCACTGCCTCTTCACCACGCTATCATCCAGAAGACGAGGTCAGTACAGGTGCATCAAAGCGGGGACTGAGAGACTGAAAAACAGCTTTTATCTTAAGGCCTTAATTAGCCATCACTAGCCGGCTTCCACCCAGTTACGTAACCCTGGACCTTAGAGGCTGCTGACCTATATACATTGTCTTGGAATCACTGGCCACTTTAATAATGGAAAACTAGTCACTTTAATAATGTTTAAATAATGTTTACATACTGCTTTACTCATCTCATATGTACACATGTATTCTATTCTACTGTATTATAGTCAATGCCACTGACATTTCTCAATCTAATATTTACATATTTCTTAATTCCATTCTTTTAATTTTAGATTTGTGTGTATTGTTTTTAGATACTACTGCACTGTTGGAGCTAGGAACACAAGATTTCGCTACACCCGCGATAACATCTGTTAAATATGTGTATGTTACCAATAAAATTTGATTTGATGTAAAGCTTGCTGCCATTGGACTGAGAAGCAGTGAAAACTAATTCCCTGGAGTGATGAATCACGGTTCACCATCTGGCAGTCCGACGGATGAATCTGGGTTTGACGAATGCCAGGATAACGCTACCTGCCACAATGCATAGTGCCAACTGTAAAGTTTGGTGGAGGAGGAATAATGGTCTGTGGCTGTTTTTAATGGTTAGGCCGCATAGTTCCAGTGAAGGGAAATCTTAACGCTACTGTATAGTTCCAGTGAAGAGAAATCTTAACGCTACTATATATAATGACATTCTAGATGATGCTATGCTTCCAACTTTGTGGCAACAGTTTGGAGAAGGCCCTTTCCTATTCCAGTATGACAATGCCCCCCTGCTTAAAGCGAGGTCCAAACAMAAATGGTTTGTCGAGATGTGGATAAACTTGACTGGCCTGCACAGAACCCTGACCTGAATCCCATTGAACACCTCTGGGATGAATTGGAATACTGACTGTGAGCCAGGCCTAATCACCCAACATCAGTGCCCGACCTCACTAATGCTCTTGTGGCTGAATGGAAGCAAGTCCCCACAGCAATGTTCCAACATCTAGTAGAAAGTTATCTTCCGAGAAGTTATCTTCCGAGAAGAGTGAAGGCTGTTATAGCAACAAAGGGGGGACCAACTCCATATTAATGCCCATGATTTTAGAATGAGATGTTCAACAAACAGGTGTCCACATACTTTTGGTCATGTAGTGTAATTTGACGCCATAACTGAAAGTTAAGACCTCTGGAACATGGACATGACTTCTGTTCCCCTCTTTGATGATCACATGCAGCACAGGACACATTCGAAGAAAGTGTCACAAAAAGCATGATTTGGCCCCTATGAGAATATACACTAAGCATACAAAACATTAGGAACACCTTCCTAATATTGAGTTGCACCCCCTTTTGCCCCCAGAACAGCCTCAATTCGTCCGGACATTGACTACAAGGTGTCGAAGGCGTTCCACAGGGATGCTGGCCCATGTTATCTCCAATGCGTCCCACAGTTGTGTCAGGTATGCTGGAGATCATTTGGGTGGTGGACCATTCTTGATACACACGGGAAATCCAGCAGCATTGCAGTTCATGACTCTATCAAACCGGTGCGCCTGGCACCTACTGCCATACCCTGTTCAATGGCACTTAAATATTTAGTATTGCCCATTCACCCTCTGAATGGCACACATAAACAATACATGTCTCAATTGTCTCAAGGCTTAAAAATCCTTCTTTAACCTGTCTCCTTCCCTTCATCTACACTGATTGAAGTGGATTTTACAGGTGACATCAATAAGGGATCATAGCTTTCACCTTGTCAGTCTATGTCATGGAAATAGCAGGTGTTCCTATTTAGCTAATAGAACCTAGAGAGTGTTCTTCATTGGAAGCTTCTCTAACATCAGATATGTACAGTGCGGTGTCCCTCAGGGCAGTTGTTTTGTGCCGTTACTCTTCTCTATTATTACAAAGGATTTGACACTGGTCTTAAACAAAGCTAGAACGACTATGTATGCGAATGATTCCACACTCTACATGTCAGCACCCAAAGTCAGTGAGKTCACTGAAATTCTAAATAAYGAGTTAGAGTCAGTATCAGAATGGGTAATTAATAATAAACTGGTCTTAAATACAGCTAAAACTAAAATAATTGTATTTGGTTCAAAACATTCTCTAAGACCTAAACCTCAAATTAAGTTGTGGGTGTGACCATTGAGCAAGTTGAGGAAGCTAAACTCCTAGGTATAACATTGGATGGTCAATTATCATAGTCAAATCATATTGACAAAGTTGTTGTGAAGATGGGGAGTGGTATGTCTGTTATAAAAAGATGTTCTGTGTTTTTACTAGTTCAGGCTCTGGTCTTGTCCCATCTTGATTACTGTCCGGTAATATGGTTAAGTGCAGCAAAGAAAGACCTAGCAAAGCTGAAGATGGCTCAAAACATAGCAGCACACCTTGCCCTTAGCTGCACATACAGAACTAACATCAACAACATGCAAGCCAGGCTTTCCTGGTTGAGGGCTGACTGCATACATTTTTGTTTTTGTGAGAAATATTATTGTGTTCAAATATCCAAATTGTCTGTATAATCAAATTACGTATAGCTCTGACAGATATACTTACCCCACCAGACATGCCACCAGGGGTCCCTTCACAGTCCCCAAATCCAGTTGGAATTCAAGGCAACACATAGTATTATATAGAGCCACGATCATATGGAACTCCCTTCCATCTCAAATGACTCAAGCAAACAGCAAAATTAGCTTTAAAAAACAAATTAAACAACACCTCACAACACAACGCCTCACCCCTATCTGACCTAGTTTAATTGACTAAAATAAATTCAACARGCCACATTGGCTTCAGAAACCTTCAGAAGCTTCTCTTTTAACACAGAGAGCATTTGTTCTCTACCTTTCCTGGCTGGCAAAGTACCAGGATGTTGTCTCTGGTTTTGAATCTGAATTTGAAAACATGCATCTGAGAAGTTGAATATATCTACCTTTGATATACTTGAAATTAGTAAACTTGATACACAGACAATTAATGCAATATCTACCATATTTAAACAGTATGAATATACAAGTTCAGTTTATGAATTCAATGATTCAATATGTCCATTAAAGATTATACAATTTTCAATTCATATTCATATCCTAATACAAATGATAAATTATGYGATTCAAATAAAATGTATGTTAGAACCAAAAAGGGTTCTTCTATGGGAACAGCTGAAGAACCCTTTTGGGACCTGTTTTTCTAAGAGTGTAGTGTCCTCAGAAAGTATTCACACCATTTGACCCTTTCCACATTTTGTTGTGTTACAACCTGAGTTTAAAATGGGTTAAATTGAGATTGTGTGTTGAATTAGTGGAATTAGGTTTTTAGATTTTTTTTACAAATTAATACAAAATAAAAAGCTGAAATGTCAAGTCAATAAGTATTCAACCCGTTGTTATGGCAAGCCTAAATAAGTTCAGGAGTAAAATATTGCTTAAAAAGTCACATAATAAGTTGCATGTACTCATGTACTCTGTGTGCAATAATAGTGGTTAACATGATTTATTAATGACTACCTCATCTCTGTACTCCACACTTCTGTAAAGTCCCTCAGTCGAGCAGTGAATTTCTAACACAGATTCAACCACAAAGACCAGGGAGGTTTTCCAATGCAAAGAAGGGAACATATCGGTAGATGGGTATACAAGGCAGACATTGAATATCCCTTTAAGCAAGGTGAAGTTATTAATTACACTTTGGATGGTGTATCAATACACCCAGTCACTACAAAAATACAGGTGTCCCTTCTAAACTTCCCAGGGATTTCACCATGAGGCCAATGGTGACTTTAAAACAGTTKGAGTTTAATGGCGGTGATAGGAGAAAAKTGAGGATGGATCAACAATATTGCAGTTACTCCACAATACTAACCTAAATGACAGAGTGAAAAGAAGGAAGCCTGTACAGAATAAAAATATTCAGAAACATCCTGTTTGCTTGAAGGCACTAACGATAAAGTGCAAAGAAATTAACTTTAAGTCCTTAATACAAAGCGTTATGTTTGGGGCAAGCATGGTGGTGACTGCATCATGTTATGGGTTTGCTTGTCATCGGCAAGGACTAGGGAGTTTGTGGGATAAAAATAAATGGAATAGAGCTAAGCACAGGCAAAATCCTAGAGGAAAAGCTGGTTCAGTCTGCTTTCCAACAGACACTGGGAGACAAATGTACCTTTCAGCAGGACAA
This sequence comes from Salvelinus sp. IW2-2015, assembly GCF_002910315.2. Lineage (NCBI taxonomy): Eukaryota > Metazoa > Chordata > Actinopteri > Salmoniformes > Salmonidae > Salvelinus > Salvelinus sp. IW2-2015. Next base: position 2,643,244 of record NC_036871.1, read on the forward strand.
TAACCTAAAACACAAGGCCAAATATACACTGGATATACACTGGAGTTGCTTACCAAGACGGCATTGAATGTTCCGAGTAGCCTAGTTACAGTTTAGACTTAAATGGGCTTAAAAATATATGGCAAGACTTGAAAATGGTTGTCTAGCCATCGACAACCAACTTGACAGAGCTTGAAGAWTWTWWTTTTTTWATGTGCAAATATTGTACAATCCAGGTGTTCAAAACTCTTAGACTTACCCATAAAGACTCACAGTTGTAATCGCTGCCAAAGGTGTATTGAATCAGGTGTGGGTAGACTAGATATTTCTTTATTTCATTTTCAATACATTTGTTACATTTTCAAAAACATTTTACACTTTGTCACTATGAGGTATTGTGTGTATATATGGGTGAGAAAAATGTTTTAATTAATCCATTTTGAATTCAGGCTGTAAAACAACAAAATGTGGAATATGTCAAGGGGTATGATTACTTTCTGAAGGAACTGAACAATATACAACCTGGACTGGCTCTGGGTTGTCCTMACTTGTCTGTGCAGTGTTTGTATATTTTGTATTTCATGAAAACTGTGTTCACTTGTTCAAAATGTATTATTTTACTTCCTCTAATCAATCAATTCTACTTATATTGTTGCATTATGCATGCGCATGCACACACGCAGCCCAGGGACTGATGTGACCTCTTACCTGGATAGCTGGATCGACAAGTTCTGTCTGGATGCTGACGTCTTTGTGTTGGTGGGCAATGCAGAGTCCACACTGATGAACACAGTGAGAAAAAAAACTAAACCACTCTTGTAACTCMTTAGCATTAACACTAACGTACATTACCATTAATTGACAGAAAACTTTAAGAATGTTTTTTGCCATTCAAATGTATTTTCTGCATTTTTATACTATCTTACAAACTTCACCCCATTCCTACTGGAAATTACGCCTATGSACACCACTATGAGCATAATCAATTACTATATTGTATCTAGATGTTTCAGTGTGTCCCATGATGCATTTATGCACTTGTTTTTTTGTTAATTTAAAAACCATTTTTTCTTTCCATTGCTTCTCTACTCATATATATGTGTTTCTTGATGTGTCTATTACTCTTTAAAGGAGAAGCTGTTTTTCCACAAAGTGAGCGAGCGAATATCCAAGCCAAACATTTTTATCCTGCACAACCGCTGGGATGCCTCTGCGTGGGAGCCCGAGTACATTGACGAAGTGAGTTTGACTGTGAAACTACACTGCAAGCATAGTGCAAGCATTTCATAAGCGTTGTTTTTGCCATGCTACACCAGAAGCAGCAAAAGGACGACGCAATCAATAGTGCAATCCACTGAAAGCAGGAATGAAATACTTGAAATAGACACTTAAGCAGGGCAAGAGCGCCTCATTCACTTSCTGCTTGCTCAGCTGGAGTATGATTTCTCTTTGCTCACAGTGGCTCAGTCATCCACGCTTGCGCTTTGTGTACACTATGCTTACATTACACGTCTTGTGTAGTTTAGCTGTGAGAAAAACAAGATGGGTCCCACTTATAAAGGGCTTATGGGTGCTTCATTGAGCCCMTCATTCGATTTGCCTACTTTTTGAGTGACCAAAATGTCAAACCTAATGGATCATGAGCTCCCTCAGGTGCGTAAGCAGCACATGGACCGCTGTGTGAGTTTCCTGGTGGAGGAGCTGAGGGTGGTGAGACAAGAGGAGGCGCCAGGCCGGATCTTCTTTGTGTCGGCCAAGGAGGTGCTCAGCTCCAGGATGCACTGTGCCCAGGGCATGCCCGAGACAGGTGAGATCGGCGAGGAGGGACCAAAGGCTAGGTGGGCGAGGTTGCATGATGCTGATTGACTGGCTGGGCTGGCTCGCTGATGAGGTTTGGGGACAATAATTATACGATATTGATATGGTTATGGTAATTTAGAAGGCAACATAACAATTTACTTGAATACATAGGCATTCATAAGAAGTTGACAAGCAGTTGCCAGCACACRCCTGACAGATTTTCCTCCATCAGCCCTGTAACAGGCATCTCTCTCCTGTTACTGTCTCGCCTCAAAAACATCATTGCTATCTTAAAGCTTTGAACTGTTCACCTTACCCGGCCATCCATGAATGCCCACATTAACTATAACTTAACATGCTGGTGGTCCCCCATTGTTATTTTGATTTTGACTTCTGCTGGTCTTTCCAGGTGGCGCTTTAGCAGAGGGATTCCACGAGAGACTGAGGGAGTTCCAGAGATTCGAGAGGACTTTTGAGGCAAGCACTGAAGCATAATTGATTGTCATGGGCCATTGTAATATCACTGTCAATTTCACSTTGAGTGGCATTGTCACACTAACTTGCTGTACTTACGACTGCACAGGAGTTCATCTCACACTCTGCGGTCAAGACCAAGTTTGAGCAGCACACGCTCAGGGCGTGGCAGATCACAGAAGCAATCAAAGCAGTCATGGACGCCATAAATATCYCATCCGCCGAAAGGAAGTGAGTTTCTCCCCCAGTTTTTTTTGTAGGAGCATTGGTAATGTGCTWCTGCCATACGCCCCTAAACAGTATTGATTATTAATCATTAGATTAAAGGGATACTGTGATATTTCAAGATTTAGACCGTTTATCTACTTACCCAGAGTCCGATGAACTCATGGATACCATTGTRATGTCTCTGCATGCTGTTTGGAGATTATTGAAGTTAGCATATCGTTAGTTTAGCGCAATTGCTGGAAGTCCCCCAGTACAGTAGCCAGCTCCTCTCAAAAYCAGGGGAATAGACCTTCTAAATACTCCAAAACTGGGTGGTTGGTCATTTAAGGTCTTACAAAGCTATTCATAGTAATGGATAAATAGATTGAAGACCTAAATATRGCAGTATCCCTTTAAAGGTCCAAACGCTAGATCTGTGCATCCAAACCTCAAATTTTCACACTAACTTCCTACTAACATCCATGTACTGTATGAATTGCGCAAAACTCTGACTCAAATGTGCATCTCGGCATAGGATTTAGCCTTGAAAGAGAGAAGCCTTCCAATTTGCTCTTAACTATGACAACCTTTYCTCTTTCCCCTTTGACCTCTCCGTGTGCAGGATATTTTCCCTGGAGGACCGAGAGGACCAGAAGGACCGTCTAGATTTTGTCAGAGGCCAACTTAACCGCCTGACCGAGAACCTCAAAGAGAAGATCAACACCATAACAGATGAGGTGGCTGCCAAGGTAGACATTCGCACTCACCCATGTACAGTTGTATAAAAAGGGAGGGACTGTCTGTTAAGCCAAATGACAAAGAGGAATAGCCTATTATTTACTATAGGCCTGATTCAGAGTTGAGACAGGCGCACACATCTTTCACCCTTGACCTAAATAATGAATTGATGTTTAATGGGAGAACATTTTCATGAAGCACACAGATCTCAAATCAAAATAATGCAAGGATAGCGGTGCGTAAATGTGTGAGTAAATGATTGGTTCCGGATTAACAGATGAACAACTCTCTCATACAACACATATGTTTGTCTATAGTTGGCCTGACAAGCAGTTTGTGTTCATGATTTTGTGTTCAGTGATATTTTGTGTATTGTTAGCCACATATAAATAGTGTAGGCAATGGACAGATTAAGGTTAGTAAASGATCTGTTGGTTTATGATTTTACTACACATTTTTGTTTAGGTGACCGTTGCCATGGTGGAGCAGATTCGTGGTCTCCCAGCGCTGGTTGATGAGTTCAGTGCTGATTTCATACCAACACCACACGCATTGCCGCTCTACAAAGCAGTGAGTTCTGCTTCTAGATCCTATATCCTAGCAATATTAACTATTTCACCCTTTCTACACTGTCACGTTTGTTAAATGTGACATTTAACCTCCACGCCCATGGGCATGCACTGTGGGATTGAACCCGGGTCTGTAGTGACGCCTCAAGCACCGACCTATGCACACAAACACACACTAGGGTTTCCTTWAGGAAAATGTGGCGCCAGACAATGTGACCAGGAAGATTTTAATTTACCGGCCTTTTGAGAAATTTACCAGATCTATACAGTGTATGCATTGGGTGTGTAACCCATTAGAGTGTCCACCCACAGTACCCAGAATGATAGAACACTTAGATCACATTTCGATTATGGCAATTCATCTTAACAGATCATGCAACTCCTGTAATGTAGCAGCCAATAAAACGTCATTTTCAAACACTTGACAAAATGCAATTCGCAGGAAAACACCATTCTAAACAGCAAACCTGATATGAGTGGTTCCATATGTGAAAGAGATGAGAATCTCTGTTAAAAACTGAGAAAGAGTGGGTATCTAAAGATGCAACAACTAGGATGCATTGCTAATATGACTAGGATTGTGCCTTTTGCTTCTGGACAACGAAAGAAAGGTGATATGAAAACCTATAGAACAGGAGAGAAACGCTGGTAGAGCGCGATAGGACAAGGAAATGCCGGCTGGCCAAACCCTCCCCTAACCCGGACGACGCTGGGCCAATCGTGCGCCGCCTCATGGGTCTCCTGGTCACGGCCGGCTGCGACACAGCCTGGGATTGAACCCGGGTCTGTAGTGACGCCTCGAGCACTGTGATGCAGTGCCTTAGACCGCTGCGCGACTCGGGAGGCCATGAGGAAGTCTTTATAAAATAATTTCCTCCACGTTTCTATGGTCCAATTTTGACTAGGCTACTTTGAATCAAATCGAGGTAAGACATGCCTCATAATATGAAGTAAAACATTCAGGTTTCAAACAATGAAATATATGTTTTCAAAATGCATACTGCCTCCAGATCACATTGCAAAGTGGTGGGTGACGCACTGATAGCCTGCCTACTATTGCCTATTGTTAAGAGAATTATATTCTCAATGCTCATAAACTGAACTTCAATTAACTACTCAGTCTGCAACCCAGAATTTGTAAGATACTGGTTGAAATGAAAACAGACAGAGGCCCAGCCTACAATAGTCAAATGTTTATTCACGAGAACGTTCTGAAGTCCACAATACAAAGACATCCATTTTATAGCGGCGCACATACTTCCACACAAACAGTAGATAACATACGCACATACATACACACGAACAGTAGGTATCCTACGCACATACTTTATCAATACCCAGCCGACAAAGATTAGGGACCGTGAGAAGTACT
>NC_036871.1:2649212-2681041 GCF_002910315.2 Salvelinus sp. IW2-2015
TTGGTTATAGTAGATATAATTTATCCAATCTACATTTTTATTGAGAGTTGACCACCAGAAGATGCTTGATTCCAATCCAGCCCATATCTGATTCCTAGCTTTGAACTCATCAGGCACCCCCCTTGGAAKCCCAATGCTATCAATGTAAACTCTATTGTCAAAAGATCCTGACYGAGCYCTCCTTCTTTCTCTTCTACCTGGCACTAGGTCTTTGTGTTGGATAAGGGTGAAGGGCATGCCTAACTGCACTAGTGCACAAATACCGGTCCAATTTGTAAGCAGGTTAGGCCACAGCTTCATACCGCCACACAACCACCAGACATCCACTCTAGGCCTTTTTATCTTACTAAAGTCCTCGGAACTCAACCACCCAGTCAGGTCCCTCATTGTCTTGTCGGTTGTAACATTCTCTGTCCTATTGCATGTTCTTACTTCCCCTACGTCCTATCCGTGTGTGATGTATCGAGCCATACAATAATAATTTTCTCCTGTAACTGTGAAAAGGGACGTCTGGATGTAATGGGTACATGGGGATACAGATAATGCAGATCATTGCAACTGTCATTGTCTGGCTGCCCTGCCTTCATGAACAGCTTTACCACACAGGCCATTCCKCTGGGTGAATCAATTCCATCAAGTGGAAAGGGGATGGTGGTCAACTGAGGTTTGGCTGTAGCGCAGGCATAACATTCTTCTTTAGCTACTGATTTGGATGTATACTGAATCCATTCCAACCACAGGTTGGAATCCCCATAACCAGTTTCTACCTCAATCACTTCCTTAAGATCTTTCGTCTGAACTATCCGCACCGGTCCTTGGCTCTGGACGACTCCACGGTCAGTATCTGTTTCGTCAGGGGCTCTGCTTGTATTCTGGCTGGCTGWAGAACTATCACCGGCCCTAACCTCTTCTACCCGGAATGGTACTAGTGGTAGTCAAGCGTTAAAACTTGATCAAACCCAACATACCATAACCCTAGATCCTCTTTCTTTACGTTTTTATGGTAATTCGTAACTTTATGCAATACTTCCCTCGCTCCGGATTACAGTCAAAAACCCTCACCTTAACTATACTCCATTTTCTTCCATACTGGGTATGTGGATTTATATATAGCCCTCTCTCTCGGGGTGACTATACCTGTTTCCATGAACTACACGGGGACCTGCACAGATATCTTCCATAAAGGCTCATAGTTCTAGTTGGCCAGGGGTCAGAGCGCCCATTGGTCTACATAGAGCTCGACTGAGATACCTTCCCTAGCTCAACTCTCACTTCCTGTTTATCCAGATTAAGTGAACTTTTGCACGTTGTCAATAAAAACCCTCATCTTCTACAATATGGCTCCCACAATCAGACAGCTCAGACCAATCAGCGCTCCTGTAAAGCCCCACCCTTTCCCGGAGAACATATCATCAGCTAGAGGCCAGCCCATACTTTCACTTCTATGAACACACAAAGGGAGGATAGGGGCGGGTTAGGGAATCTTCGTAGTAGAGGTAACCCCGAACCTTTATTGGTATTCGGTTCTCTCCTAACTCTGTGACGCTATCCTAGAGAAGTTAACAAACAGTCGTCTCATGTGTTCTGCTAGTATATCTTCAACTTCTATGTCTACCTGTTCTGGTCCCTAACTCTGGAATCGTMTCCMCCAAGTAAGTTGGGAACGCTTCTACCCATTTACTATATCTATTATATAGAATATATATATATTTTTTYGTTCAATATCCAATAGGCCACAAAGTGTGTCCTAACCTGCTCTACCACCTGCACCACTATCCTTCCTCTAACCTGCTTTCTGTCTACCCTGGTGCTTATTCTGTGCACAAATATTTCCGTATGCTCCAAACTGTTGTCTAATTACRTCTACCATCTACCATCCCTCCGGTTGATACAAYGCTCTGCCCCTGTATRAATATGGCTGCATATCTAAACAATGCCTTAGGTAGTWTGGGCAAATMATCCTTGTGCCAACTCTCTTCTGAATCCCTCTATTCCTGTTTTAGGATGTGCGACTCCTTCTAAGGCCCTTYCTACATCCCTCTGTCTCCATGCCCTATAGACTTCTATCGTGCCTGGTTATGCTCCATCCCCAGCTCTGGGGTTGGGTAAGGTTATGAGTGGGAATTGGGGTATCTTCTCATCGTCTTCTAATTATTCTGTGTCACTTCTWTCTTCTCTCAATCCTGGCTTATTATGAGATTCTAACCTTCGTAATGCTCCAGGTCTCCTGCTCCTCACTCCCAGTCTCTCCCTCTCATTCTCCTCAAATTCCTTCAGCTCTCTCTCTATCTTGCTCATTTCCTGGCCACCCCCCCTCCTTCTCCTCATACTCCCAAACCATCAAGGTCACCTTCGGCCTCCACATAGGGCGGGGGAGCCCTTCTCCGTCTGCCTTTTCTACTGTCTGTCMGTCGCTCCTTCCCACAACCGTCCGTATCAAATATAGGTTGTTTCCAAATATTTACTAAATGTCTCACTGTCTCCCTGTCTGAACTCATGGATTTTAGAAAAATCACATGTCTATGGTAGTAATCTCTAAGTGTCAAATTTCTTACACTGCATACAGCAACAGCTGACTCCCTAAAGGAAAATAAAACTTTGCTAGATTTCTAAACATTACTTAAGCCACCTTAAAATCAGTATTACAAATGACCTTAAATTCATTATCCAAATGGCCCTCCCATGAGGCTGATCAGACCACAAAGGAAAGCCATGATAGAGGTCAAAAGTCATACCACCCTTTCACAGTAGTGTTTCTTACTATATTAGACAAATTAAAGAAAAACCATCAACCATTTTCTACATGTTCTATCCTAGGTTCCCAGAACATTCCCTTCTCCACAGAATTCACGTGTTTTATTAAAACTCAGAAAATCAAACTTTGTTAAACATTCCATGTGTGTGTGTACCCCTTTAAGATATTGTGACTTCTAGTAAACATTCCAAAGAGACAATGAAACCTTCCTATTCCCAGAAAAGAATTCAACCACTTGGTTCAGCATTTCATTATACTACCCCGATTTAGAAACCCAAACGTTGACCACAAACAAAACCTAATAATACTGATAATTCCTTTGTACTCTCTCGAATTATTAGTTTAAAATGTTATATGGTTATATGTACTTAATTGAGCATGCGCTACCCTTGGATACAATGCTGTACTTTAAATCTATGAAAATCCCCTACTTTAACATACTACTTGCCTAGTTTGGTCCAAGCTTGCTTTGCAGCATTAAAACCCATTTAGTCTGTCTGCAAACAGTCCAAACACTAGCGACTGTATCTTTCCAGGCAAAACATACCAATAGTGGTTGTGTCCTACTCGGTCACAATGTTMACAGGGAGCCTTACACTCCCGGGCGAAATGTCCTGTCTCATCGCAATTGAAACATTTTCTATTGTCTGATCCTGTCCATTTTTCCCCTTCTCTCTTAGGTCCCTTCCCCTTAAGGCCTCCTTTATGTTTGTCTACAATTATCTCGAGGTGATCTGCTTCTTTCTTTTCTATTCCTCCTCTGAGTCTGGCTGTAGGCGCCTGKCCTTTTTCTCTCTGTTCTTGCCTTTGACTCTCTCTCCTATCCTTTCTGTCCTTTCTACAGCCTTGATTGTGGCCCACCGTATRGCAGTGCATGCATGGTTSCTCACACTCCTTAGCCAAATGTCCTGGCTTGCTACAGTTGTAACATTTAGGTCCCTCTCTGTCATCTCTCTTCAGAGTTCTTTGTCTTTTCTCACCTCCACCCTTTTCTARCTCTATCCACTTTCTCAATAAGGTTGCTAAATCCTGTCCTCCTTTCTGTGCCTCTTCCTCCTTGGTAACTCCCTTTTTCTTGGCCCCCTCCGCTCTTTTTCTAGCMTCAGCCAGCCAAATACGAGCGGTGTCGAGCCCTTCTGTCCGTTGCTTCTCTACCTTGTCCCCACAAACCCTATTTATTTGTTTAATCATTGATTCCAGTTTTTCTATATTTAAACGTCTGTCAAATATCGTACCTTTCCCTCCATTTCGGGCCAAAACAGATGTTCCTCTTATCTTTTCCCTGCATATATTTCTCATCTCCCGTTAATTTCGGGATTCCCTTAGGGGATTTACTACTCATGTTTATTCAATTACTATTATTGTTATTATGCTTCTTCTTACAATCTATGTGTATGTGCTTTTTACCGTTATTATCCTTAACCTATGTTAATAAATTGCCCCCGTTAATCTTTCCTAGAATTTTACAATAACTATTTGTATGAATCCTGATATATTATTTAGATCTCACACTTTATACGACTATAAGTTCTACTTATTCTTAGTTGTTCCTTATGACTTTTGACTGATAAATATATCTATCTCCTTATTCTATGTGTGTGCTTTTAAAATTCTGATTAAATTACTCCTATGTGTCTCACTATTGATGTGTATGTCACTACTCCCTATGTGTGGGGTCACACTCTATGTGTGCTTTTCCTTTCTTGAAACTTTATCTATAGAGGTGTCTTTCGATCGAACATTAGGTCTCACCGTATACAACCTATAAGCTATTTTCCAGGGGTCGTAAATCCCTAGTCAGCAGCCTATTTTTCTGTTGTTCCTTGTTCTTTTGATGTTAATATCTCGTATCTCACTCCGCTATATTAGGTTTCCCTTCTTTCTCCATTTTTTAAAACTTTATTTCAGTATTGCCTTTGGAATCGGATCTATGGCTAACTCACTTTTGTTAATTGACCATTTGAGTTATCATGTTCGCATAGAATTACCGTCCTATCTCACCAAACCTATTTTATATTCTCGCCTCTTCAATTTAGGACTTTATTTAGGTATGTTTTTTMAATTGGATCTATTGTTAATTTACCACATGTTAATTAACCATTTAAGTTATCCTATMTGCACAAAATCACAGCACCTATTTATATCCCTTGCTAATAACCTCTCGGCCATCCGCTGGAGAGTGAGCGATCACGCTAAACAGGATTGAAAGGAAAGCCTCTTAAAGTCCTGCTGGTCAGAGGGGGGTGGATGGGGTCAATAGACATAGGGTCAATGGGGCATTGTACTGTGTGTGTCTGTATGAATGTAAGCTTTGTTTACATCTATGGATGATAACACAGTGATGTATGAACTTTAAAAGTACTGGTCAGTGTCKTTCAAATTCTAGTTTTTTTATGGCATTAGCACTTGGTTGTGTATGATTGTCTAAAAAATATAATGATGGTAAACTAAATCTTCACTGACATCCTTTTGAGTAATAGGTTGTGTGTGTGACCAACCAGGTTCAAACCCGGGTTGTCTACTCACCACAACACCATTAGCCCGCTGAGCTAAAGCCTGGGCAGAGCTTTGGGAGCTAACCTAGGTATCCAGGTCTCCGATAAGGTTACTGATCACGCGAGCGTGGTTCACTGAACCACCTCCATTACATGCGGTCTCATAATCTCTTTCTCCTCATTTTTTTCACCTGCAGAAGCTTATGATGCATGTGGAAGAGAGGATGAGTACATCTTTGGCCTTTCGTTGTTCCACTGGGATCATTGGCCACATGCAGTCATGCCAGAAAAACATGATTGGTAGGTATAGTACACACTTTGCTTGAGCCGTGAATGTGTTTCTTGAAATTCAAAACAGTTTGGTGATCATGGGCATAACATTATTATATTATAGCGAATAGAGGGAGCGGAAATAGGAACCGTGTTGCTCCTGTGAAAGGCAAACAACGGTACACATTAGGGTTAACCCAGTTGGAGGGAATTGTAATGTGGGCTCATTAGTGAGGATTGCTACACTGCCCRGTCCGAACACAAAGGTACGTCTCCGTGCTGGACCATCTTTCAGGTTTACGAAGCACGTCCATCCGTGCATTGCGATGGCTTCACTGGCGCCATCCCAAACCTGTCACCAATATAGCAAACGGAGGGCTCAGCAATATAACCCAGATCGCTCCTGTGAAAGGCAAACTTGCTACACATTTCTCCAATAGAGTTAACCCACTTTGGGGGAATTGTAACGTGGACTCATTAGTGAGGATCGCTACAATATCAATCCAAGAATTAGGAAGTAATTGATTTATATAGATGTATTATTTTTATGTGTAGTTAGACCCATGATGATGATTCTGTATTTCAGAGAATATTCGGCCGCTGCTGCCCCCTGRTGTCCAGGAGCAGCTCCACATTCACCTACCCAGCAGGAAGTTTGTCCTGACCTACGACCTTAACCTGGCCACCCTCTGCGCTGACTTCCAGGAGAACATCGACTTCCAGTTCTCTCTCGGCTGGACTGCCCTTGTCAGTCGATTCATTGGGCCGAGCAATGCCAAACGAGCCCTGATGGCCATGAACCAGAAGTTTCAGGTTAGCCATGGTCAGGGTCTGTATTCAGTCTCTCAGAGTAGAGGTGCTGATATAGGATCAGTTTTGCCTTTTAAATCATATTTCAAAAATATGGCATGGACATCATCCTAGATCAGCACTCCTACTCTGAGATGCTTAAAAAAAAGTTTACTTTGACAACAGTAGGATAAATGAGTGATATGCCAGGGGTGGCCAGCCATCCTCTTGAGCTACTGGGACTGCAGGGTTTTGCACGAACCCTATTCTTAATGCCTGATTCAACTAATCAAGGTCTCGAAGAACAGCTAAGTAATTTTAGCAGGGTTGGAATGAAAGCCTGTACACCCCGTAGTTCTCGATGAGGAGGATTGATGTAGGTGGCCACCAGTGTCATATGCCCTTAAATTCTCTCCAGAATACCTCTCCTACTGCACTCCAGGCACATGGTGGAACCAGCCTACAGGACCACGTGGCCTTTTCAATGGCAACAGGTGTAGTGTCACTCACCTCCAGAGCCTCCATGACTGTGCTTGTCATTGGTGGAGTGGTATGTGCACGTTCTCTTCTATTCAAACCAATTATGTTTGCATTTCATTTTATAATGTACTCTATTTGCTAACAGCTACTGATAAAACTGAAAGGTGCTTATATTGACCATCGCTAACACATGCATTGCTAGCCGTTATCTTTTGGCACACTAACYCTTAACGATAATTAATAAACTTCCYTACATGATTGAAGAAGGCAATGGAGCTCCGCCCGTTTTTTTTTTAATTGCGGAGGGGGAAGCTAAGGCTACTGAGTAATAGTGAAAGGGGGAGGTATGTTGTGTGAGACAGCTTTTTTCACCCGATTTGGGCAACTTATCACCTCTACATTTTTTATAAAACACTATAAAGAGTTAAAATAATGTGTCATTACATACCTATTTCAAGGGTTGTGTCGAATTTGAATAGGGCTTTTAGGGCAGCGCTAAAGTGATATTCACAAGTAAACTGRGGCTGTCACGGCTTTTGAGATAGATGGCTTGCAGTGATGACGTGAAAAATATATGCATTCAGTTGTACAATTGACTAGGTATCCCCCTTTCCCTATCCCTTTCACTTTCTTGTTTTTAATCTGCGAGAGAAGCGTGTATCGTACAGCGTCAGAGGGGTCAGGTTTTTCAATTTTTCTCGAATACTATTGGTCTATTACCATGTCAATCAACGCTTGAATAGAAACGTAGTTTACGCCACCCGGATTTTGATACCAACAATGTCACTACAGTCCCATTTGTTTTCATCGCAGCCTCGTTTGAATGCCATGGTACGCAAAATCTGTATGGAACAGTGTTAGCTACCGTTACTTGTTTGTAATGATAACAGATAACTTGCGTGCCAAAACTGACACAATAAAGCAAACACTGACACATGATTATATTGCTAATTTGCTATTAATACTGACAACTGTTTGTAAAAGCTAATGCTAACACTGATTTTTCTTGCTAGTCTAGCACTGCTATTACAGCAATGTTTACATGGCTAATGGCTGACAGCTAATGCTAAAGCAGGTGATCTCCTCCCACCCTGTGCGGCAGGTGTGGCGCTCAGTGGGCTGGAGGCTCATCGCCCTCTCCGCAACACTTTATGGCCTGCTCTACCTGTACGAGAAGCTGACGTGGACCAACGCCTCCAGGGAAAGGGCTCTGAAGCAGCAGTTTGTGGAGCTCGCCATCCACCGACTTAGGGCCATCATCCCCTTCACCAGTGGGAGCTGCAGCCAGCAGGTTCACCAGTGAGTCCCAGTTCTACCGAAACAGTTTGAGAGAAGATAGGATTTAATTTAGTTTCTGTGGCTTTCGATTGAATTTAAATGAGTGTATGGTAGTGTTACGCAATAAACCTATTATTATAATAAATTATTTGAATTCCATTTCATTCAGTTTTTTTCTGTGAGCTCAATGCACACATTCCTCAGTTTCTCTAGAGCTGTGGTCACCAACCTTTTTTGAGACATCACTTTGAGTCAAAATGCAAATTTTACATTACTTAAAAAACATACAATTATGCAACATGAACCTATTAAAAACAGTACTGTAGTATTGAGGTTTGTGCAGTAAGCTATAGGCCCAAAACATTATCACTGCATACAGTGGTTCCTCCTTTAAAAGTTGCGAGCTTACATCGCGGGACTTAGAGGTACGCAGCGTCACGGCTTCAGTGCGCCAGACCYCCGCAAGGGGGAGTTAGAGCACTCATTATGCATTTGGGTCCCAAGGTTTTTATATAACCATTCATATCGAGTGGTTCCAATGACGAATTTGACGCGAGCCATCGGTCCCTGGTGACTTTCTTCAAAGATGGCTGGCAAAACATTACGGTGGAAGCAAATGTAAGTAGTTATAACGAGTCAAGCAAAAAATGTACAATTGAGAGGAATATGTTAGTTAATGTAGATACCAACGTTTMTGCATATTTTTTTGTCATATAGTAATTTACGAAAATCGCTATTTAGCATATTAGCTGACTAGCTAACATTAGCTAGCTAGTTAGTGTTATGACATGAGTATGAATTTGTAATTCGTGTTGTTTAATGTTTTAGGGACTCCTGAGAAAACCAGCAAACCAYGCTGTCGTCCTGTGAAACAGTGGATGTAAAATCTACATTTTCGACCCCTTGATCAGCTCGCACTCTGAAAGTAAAGTATCTTTTTTGTAGATATGAAAACAATAACTGAGATATSACCGTTCAATCTAAAGCAGCAGATCTCATTTTCAGGATACATCAATACAGCACAGAWAYCTTAACACCAGACTGGTATTGTGGTTGTTCATTAGATAATGGGAAATGGGCAATATGCATACAAAATAATATACTTACCTTCCTTGAAAATCCATMTATACCGCCAAAGATGACAATGTTGTATCTTGAAAAAAGCATTGGAATTAAAAGTGAAATGTTTAACCTACTAACCTGCTTCATTATTTATGTATTACCAGTTGATGAAGAACAACTCCWATTTCATACATCATTGAAAATTTGTCTACGAATAAGTAAGAATAAAAAAGTTTAAATAAATTCTTATATTTGATGAAGACATTATACATCTAAGTATAAAGGCACAAGGCGAGACCCAGATGCAGACACAGGAGGCAGATGGTTGAAGTCTTACAATGTTTAATAATCCAAAGGGATAAGCAAGAGAATGGTCGTGGACAGGCAAAACGGTCAAAACCAGATCAGAGTCCAGGAGGTACAGAGTGGCAGACAGGCTCATGGTCAAGGCAGGCAGAATGGTCAGTCAAGCGGGTACAGAGTTCAGAAACAGGAAAGGGTCAAAACCGTGAGGACTAGAAAAAGAGAATAGCAAAAGGAGCGCGGGAAAAACACGCTGGTTGACTTGACTAAACATACAAGACGAACTGGCACAGAGAGACAGGAAACACAGGGATAAATACACTGGGGAAAATAAGCGACACCTGGAGGGGGTGGAGACAATCACAGGAACAGGTGAAACAGATCAGGGCATGACACTTAGTACCCTATCAATTTATGATTTGRATCAATGTGGACAAGAGACAGGGGAGCAGGAACAGAGTATTTTTGCAGAGCAATGCAACGAAGCTGGATCATTCTGGCAATGATACCTGCACCATCTACACGCTGCAAAGACTCCCTAACTCTTTCCCATTGCTTGAAGACTTCCTTTGACCATTCTAAAGCCTGCATGGGTCATCCTTGCCTTAATGGCCCTGACTTTCTGGTCTAACTCTTCATCTGACATATCAGAATAGCATTCCCTGACAGACATATTGTGCTCTTTCATCCTTCTGTAAAAAAAGCTAACCATTACACTGTCATGTAATATGATTATATATCGACTATGTAACAAATAGGACATGGCCTGCTTATGAGTTACCATGAAAGAAAGTTAGATGAATTCAACTGAAAATGGCGAGAACAGGCGTTCGTAGCTAAATGTTTTTGGTTAGTTTGAGAATAATAATTGCATGATTTATCCTTCTATGTATGTATATATCTATGTAATATAGTGGAATGTTATGAACKGTCCCTGAATCGTAGGAGCTAACTACTAGCTATGTAGAAGTTGGACGGAAGAACGCCCAGTACTGCTTACCTGAGATGCCATCATCACACAGTCCTTCATAGGAGTCCGCTATGACTTCCTTTGTGTTGGAAAGAAAGGCTGAACAGTATTGGTTGTAGCCAAACTGACACTTAAAAAATGGCCAAAATGGAGGGTGGTTGATAGCGAAATTAAATTGTTTTMTTTTCAAATACATTTTTTGTTCTCAAAATATTTTTGGGGAATAAAATGCATAAAGTTTTGCACTCTATTACAAAATACTTGATTGCCCCCCCACAAAAAAATACTTTAAAGCCTCGTTTTTGCTTTCAGAACAATTATTTTTTATTGAAAATAAAAAAGTTTTGCTCTCGACAAAAAGAGAGCAACTTGCAACAAAAAATTGCTGCAAGTTGGGGAGGGGGCCTAATAGCTGAACAATAGACTATTCAACCTTTACTAAAGAATAGTCTAATAGCCGAGCTAGGTGTGAAAAAACCCCGTCCTATCACAGACCACATTTTCCCTAATGACCAAGGGGGAGTTAGAGCACTGATTATGCTTTTGGGTCCTACTYTGTCTCTAACTGACCATGAATGGGCATTATAAACCAAATAATAAACTGATAATTGTGCACAACTTCAAATGAAACAAGCAGGGAGCAGGTTTCGAACCCTCAACTTTCTTGCCCGAAGGCCAGCGCGTTATCGACTGTGCACCAAAAGCATGCTCAAGCCACAAAATTGATAGAGCACGTCCTCGCGGTAGCTTGCTACTCAATGTAATAAAGTAATGACTTTTCAAACAAGTTACCTTACACGTTATGTTGGCTGACAATTTGTTAGCTACGCTGTCCTTACAAACCACATAGCATATCATTACAGCAGTATGTACCGGTATGTTAGCTAGCTACCTAACGTTAGTAGTTACACATCAAACTTGAGAGTATATTAACTATAGGCTAACTAACTACCCAACGTTTATTGACTTGATTATTCCCGTCATTCTTAGCTTAGCTAAATGGCGTAGTCGTTGTGCGTTCTCAATAGACATTCGGGTGCTTTCGTAAATTCGCTCTGGCTATCTAKTCCGATTTCAGAGCACTCTCGTCTGAGTGTACCAGAGCGCAGAATAATGAATTTACGAGCGCTCAACACCCGTTGAATATAGCCGGTGTCACTAAACTTCGCAATTAAATTGTTTCCAGCAGCACAGTTACAGTCACCAACACWCTGGTTAACACAAAAACTGCCTAACCAGCTAGGGTGAGTAAAATGGTCAGAGTGGTGTCATTTGTGTCTGGAAGTAGCGATCAAGCTAGCCAATGTTAGCTTGGGTGCTTGACTGCTGTTGTAAGGCCAGGACGCTCAAATCAATCATACTCCTCGGCCCGAACGTCCAGTGTGCGCTCGGAGAGTGAAACGGTCTGAATGTACCCAGAGGGTTTTTCCATTTTTCATGGAATAGAAACACCATAACATTTATCAAATTAATTAAGCAAGTACCAATCAAACATTTGGACACACCTACTCATTCCAGGATTTTTCTATATTTTTACTATTTTCTACATTGTAGAATAATAGTGAAGACATCACAACCATGAAATAACACATATAGAATCAGTTAAGAACAAATTATTATTTACAAGGACAGCCTACTCCTTCCTCCACGTCAGGGAATTGAACCCTGGTCTCCTGCAATTTGGAAGACTATCAAATGCTTCTCAAAGACGCCCTCTGGTTGTCAAATTAGCATTAACAGCAAAAATGTCTGACAAATAGATAACTTGCCACAGAATGCTGCAGCAGCCCGCAAGGTGTGTCACAGTATGACGCAACTTTTAAAGGAGGAACCACCGGCTCGATTCGGTCTAATGTAGCATCATTTGAAATAGTTTTTTTTTTTTTACATTGGATATATAAGTAGAGACTCAGAGCTAGAAAATGGTATATCATACACTACAGTTGAGGAACAATGGGAAAGTAATTCTGTTTTGAAAGTTGATAAACTTGTAAGTTGATAAACATTTGTGAGAAAAAGGCCCTTGAATGTTTTGGTAAACCTACTGGAGAGCACTTCTTTGTCTACAACCATTCAGCATCGTTCACACCCTCTTTAGCCTTAACCCCACCCATCTCTTTAAGGATTCACATGTGAGGCCCTGTACTGAACAACCAAAGATTTCAAGACTAAAGGCTGGTTTATACTACGTCTATTGACAGTTGTCGCAGTGACATCATGAACATTCTATTGCCGTCTGACATCAAACAACATCAAACATGAATCTAGCTAGCTAAACAATGAACCATAATCCCAACTCATAACGTTACTACCCTGCATGAATCTGCAGGTAGCTAACCAACCAGGTTCAATGTTATCTAGCTAACTAACATTAGGCTATAACTAGCAATGCAAATGGCTCTGAGATACTAATAATATTACTACACAGATCATACACGTAACGTTAGCTAGGGAGCCAGCCAGCTAACGTTAGCTAGCTAGCTAACACTACGCTTTAACTTGAAATGAAAACGACTTTCTGACAAYATTAGAAATTTATAATATCTGAAAATGTAGCTAGCTAGACTATCTTACCCATATACATGGATGAACGCTTCTCCCTCTCTGTCACAGATGCCATGATTGCCCTTAGTTTTGAAGATGTAATCCGGAGACAGGTGTTTTGTACAACAGTCTTCTGTGTGTTCCCTTTGACTCCCTCTGCATATTTGCAATCAAACTACAACATTTTCTCCATCTCCTTAGCTATCATACTCTAATTCCACCGGTCATTCCACTGATTTCAAATCTTGGTCTTCCAGAAAGTGGAGAGCAGCAGTTTTTCAGTTCTACTATGTGATATCTTTCAAAAAAGCCACGTTAGAAAGGATTACCTACACATACTGATCAGCTCATGTTATAGACAGAAGCGAGCTATATGGCTACCAATCCAAACTCCTCTCTTGGCATGTCCAGCCAATCCATTATCWCAGKCAARCATGGCTAGTGGGAAGGTTCCTGCCTTTTTCCATGGCTCAACCAACTAGGCTCGTAATTTAACAATTGTATTCGTATTTACAGATGGCATACAAGTTTGTTATTAAGGCACATGAAAGTTCACATGTTCCAGAGTGCATTTCTGTCAAAAATGGTTTTAGATTTCTTTTTAAGGTTTACGTTCAAATGCCTCTCCTGTGAAGTAGTGACGCGCGACATACGCCTAGTTTTCTGAAACGAGTCACATATTCGTTTTGCTTGAATTGCCTTGCATTTGTGGTTATTCTCAGACCATTAAAAAAATAATAATAATTCAACATTTGATGTAGGCTATATGATTACACCGGTAATATATCAGTTGTTATATTACTTGTTTAATTTTTTATTTTACTGGGCTGATGGAGCCTGCATCGGATGGTGACTCTCAGTAGAGGGACAGAATGACAATGTATAACCCTCAGAATGAGGGTCCGCCTTTCAATGTCCCTCCGCTCTCCCTTTAGAAAGTGTTGACAGTGTTGCGTAAACTTAAACAGGAACTCAATCATAAAAACAGTAGCTCTTTGCTGTATTTGTTGATAGTCTCTCRCTAGTCATGGTTTTAAAAGCTTTGAAATCTCACAATATCAACTTTGCAGTAGCTTTCTTTTTATACCTGCTACGTTACTGCAAACAAGAAGTTCTGAGCCATCCGATTGACAAGTGGTAGGCCTATAGTCCACTTGATTTGCTAACCCAGGCCCGGCGGGAAGGTACCTTCAGACATATGAAATGGTTCAAAATGGGAACCCATCGCCTACCCGACACGCAGGGTAGTTGAATCGGGTGCACTTAACACCAACAACTTGAGACAAATTAATAAAATACGAACACAAGTCTTATAGTTTGCTTTTTTACAGATCTCCATCGACCGGTTGGTGACCACTGCTCTAGAGATAAATCAGATCAAGCCCGAACTGTGCGATGTATTCGGGAGTTGTAGTTTCCAACAGGCCAATATTCTACATAGTTTAGCGCAGAAAACATGGTAATTAACTACAATGACCATAATTCATTGCACACCAACTTGTCCGGTCTGTGTGTTTCTTTTACACCTGTTAAGTTAGGTTAGTGTGGGGTAGACACAGAGAGGGAGAGAAGAGACAGAAGAATGCACAATCGAGAGGGTTAGAAAGCAGTTGCTTCGCAAGGTATTTCTACCTGAAAATACATGATCAAAGTGGTTGGTATTCAGCAGTCCTAAAAGTCTACCTTATTTACTTTTTTAAGAACTAGTAAAATAGTGATTTTGTCAGACAGCATAGGCAGCAGCTCTATAGAGGTAAGATGATGACTTGAAATGAAATAATAGTCATCAAATAAAACAAATGTAATATACACAACTGAAATATTTTATTAAAGTAATGTGAATAAATGATGGTTAATACATTTTAAGCAGTAATGGGCATTCACTACCATCATGGGATGGTAGAGCATTCAACCCACAGTGCGTTTATTTATATATTTTTTAAACAAAATCGAAAACCGTGATTATTTATAATCGAATCGGAACCAAATTGACCTCAAAAAGCTCAGCACTAGTGTATGGTGAGTAGAGTACTAACCTTACAAAAATAATTGCAGTTACAATGCAGTACATTGCACTTACACTACTGCGTCTAAAAAATTACAGATACTTTTGTAACTGCAGGGTTACTACAGTATGCTGTATGCATTGCAGTCATTTTGCTTTTAATTGTGGTTATTTTACAGTTATACTGTCATGTGTATCCTATGTAGGGTTACTACAGTATGCTGTATGCATTGCAGTCATTTTGCTTTTAATTGTGGTTATTTTACAGTTATACTGTCATGTGTATCCTATGTAGCCTCAATGTGGAATCACTCGCTAATTAGCTGTGCACTAGTAGTGGCAATCTTCCAAGTGATGTCACCCTCTATTTGACCTAGAGATCGTGTCACCCTT
This sequence comes from Salvelinus sp. IW2-2015, assembly GCF_002910315.2. NCBI lineage: Eukaryota > Metazoa > Chordata > Actinopteri > Salmoniformes > Salmonidae > Salvelinus > Salvelinus sp. IW2-2015. The sequence continues at coordinate 2,664,557 of NC_036871.1, forward strand.
GCTCAACCAAGAACATGTTTTTGTAGAGCTATTGGTTAGAATGTTGCTTTGTGGGTGATAAGGGTCTCTGATTTGCACCCAGCTCGGGCCAGAACAGAGACAGAAGCTATACTGTTACATGTACAGTAATGTATGTGTATTTTCCAGCTCTCATGCRCTCCTAACGTGACCTTTTGGTTGTGGCAGGGAGTTGGCAACGACCTTTACCCGTCTGTGCCAGCGGGTTGACCTGAGCGAGGTGGAGCTGGAGGGGCACATTCGACTACTGAGTGGCAGGATCCAGAGACTGGAGAACGTCCAGCGACGCTCCAAGACTCTCAGGTCGAATAGCCACTCTACCTTGCATTGTTCATCTCAGCTTTTTAATATCTGYCAGTAGGGCTTTCTGAACACATTGTACACACACACACTTCAATACAAACTACTGACATGAAAAGTTAGAAAATAACCGAGTGCTAAATCTCTTCTGTTTCCCACAGACACAGAGCCACAGATCTGGAGTCTCAGCTGGAGGCATTCTCTGCCCAGTATCTGCAGAATCAGTGCTYAGTGAACAGATCCTCACCAGGAGCTACATTGAGGTTTTCAATGGAACTGGTTCTAAAATGGTCTGCGGTACCATGATCATTCTATACAGAAACTACTCAGTTTCCAAGAACCAATTTAAAACCAAAAACAGWCATTCCCACAACTTCCAAGGAACCAAATGTTCTAGCTGGATAGCATCTGMATGTGTCATTGCATGTGTTATCGCATGGGGCACATCTCACACAGGTACAGTGCATTCGGAAAGTATTCAGACCCCTTGACTTTTTCCACATTTTGTTTTACGTCACAGCCTTATTCTAAAATGTATTCAATTGTTTTCATTTCATCATCAGTCTACATGCAATACCCCATAACGACAAAGCAAAAACAGTTTTTTTTTCTTCACATTTATAAAAAATCGAAAACTGAAATATCACAGTACTCAGAGCCTTTACTCAGTACTTTGTTGAAGCACCTTTGGCAGCGATTACAGCCTTGAGTCTTCTTGGGTTGGACGTTACAAGCTTGGCACACCTGTATTTTGGGAGTTTCCCCCKTTTTTCTCTGCAGATCCTCTCAAGCTCTGTCAGGTTGGATGGGGAGCGTAGCTGCACAGCTATTTTTAGGTCTCTCCAGAGATGTTCGATTGGGWTCAAGTCTGGGCTCTGACTGGGCCACTCAAGGACATTCTGAGACTTGTCAAGAAGCCACTCCTGCGTTGTCTTGGCTCTGTGCATAGGATCGTTGTCATGTTGGAAGGTGAACCTTCCCCTTAGTCTGAGGTCCTGAGCGCTCTGGGGCAGGTTTTCATCAAGGATCTCTCTGTACTTTGTTCTGTTCATCTTTCCCTCAATCATGACTAGTCTCCTAGTCCCTGCCACTGAAAAACATCCACACAGCATTCAGGCCAAAGAGTTCAATCTTGGTTACATCAGACCAGATAATCTTGTTTCTCATGGTCTGAGAGTCCRTTAGGTGCCTTTTGGTAAACTCCAAGCGYGCCTTTTACTGAGTAGTGGATTCCGTCTGYCCACTCTACCATAAAGGCCTGATTGGTGGAGTGTTGCAGAGATGGTTGTCCTTCTGGAAGATTCTGCCATCTTCACAGAGGAACTCTGGAGCTCTGTCAGAGTGACCATCGGGTTRTTGGTCACCTCCCTGACCAAGGCCCTTCTTCCCTGAGTGCTCAGTTTGGCCGGTCAGCCAGCTCTAGGAAAGTCTGATTGGTTCTTTTAATTTTTAATACATTTGCAAAAATCTCTAAAAACCTGTTTTCGCTTCATCATTATGGGGTATTGTGTGTAGATTTATGAGGGGGAAAAAATMATTGAATCCATTTTAGAATAAGGCTGTAACGTAACAAAATGTGGAAAAAGTCAAGTGGTTTGAATACTTTCCGAATACACTGTATACAGGGCCAAGCTGATTCAGTAAAACACAATAAAATAACAGGCATAGTYCCATACAGTATTTTATTTAGACAGTTGTGAAATCACAGAGGGGTAGACAGAGAGATGGGAGTAACAGTATGACGTTTTAGGTCTCATTTGATGTTTTAGGGCTAGATTCAATCAGCGCTATAGTTCGCTATGAGGTCATTTCCAATTGAGCCGACATGAATGCAGTCTCTGCGAATGCGGGAAATTGCCTTTCAATTTGAATCGCGCTATAGCACTGAACTTTGGCATTACGGATTGAATCGAGCCCTTGGAGTGAAGAATGAACCCCGGTCTGCGGTGGGGAGAGGGAGTATGTGTCTAGAGCCTGTGGTATTACTGCTAGACTACGGGCTCTGCACACACCATACAGTATTGCCATGAAGACACTTTTGTTTTACAGATGGGTCCTGTTTTGACTACCTATGATCTAAGTCAGTAGTAGTTTTTCACTCATATTGTACAGTATTTGTAGTTCAGGCTACTGAGTTTGAAATTAATCTATTTTTCAGCTTTACAAACATCAGTTATTTTCCAGCTCAAAAATAATGTTAGTATTGACACACTTTAGAAAAATAATAGGATAAATATATGGTATACGGTTCATTTTGCTGCTAAGTTCTACAACCAGTTTTGTCACCTGTGTACCAAGTAAACTCAAATGTATTGTACTTGCATTTTCTGAAACTCTGCACATTACATTTGGTATATTAGAGAGACACTGTTTATTCATGACTGTGCTATTCATCTTCACACAAGTGAAGACATGAATAAACAGCCTTAGTTACTTCATATCTACTAAGTGCAATAAATCTGGCCAGATATTTCTTGGGTCTGTGTTTCTTGCCTGTTGAGGATTTGCCACACCAAGGGGGAAATATTGTTTGACGGGAGGCAATATATGGGTCGTTACATGAATATAGTGCCTGATATTTTCTCTAATAATTTAAGTAAACATTTTGCACCAGTGRTGAATTTTAAAAGCCTGCTATATTTAATGAAGTGCCCTTTAATACACTGAGTGAACAAAACATGATGAACATAGACTGACCAGGGGAAAGTTATGATCCCTTATTGATGTCACTTGTTAAATCGACTTCAATCAGTGTAGATGAAGGGGAGGAGACTAAAGGCTAAAGAAGGATTTGTAAGCCTTGAGACAATTGAGACATGGGTTGTGTATGTGTGCCATTCAGAGGGTGAATGTGCAAGACAAAAGATTGAAGTACCTTTGAACAGGGTATGGTAGTAGGTGCCAGGCGCACCACTTTGTGTCAATAACTGATGGGTTTTTCACGCTCAACAGTTTCCAGTGTATATAAAGAATGGTCCACCACCCAAAGGACAACCAGTCAACTGGGGGAAACACAACATGGGCCAGCATCCCCGTGGAATGCTTTCGACACCTTGTAGTGTCCATGCCCCAATGAATTGAGGCTGTTATGAGAGCAAAAAGGGGGGTGCATCTCAATATTAGGACGTTGTTCTTAATGTTTTGTAGACTCAGTGTATAAACCACATGGAAAATTCAATAAATCGGACTTTCTTTTGTTCCATATTATATTTTCCCGACCTCTATTAAGATTTTAACCCACTTAACCCCAAGTTTTCAGAATCATTGTAAAGCCCTGGTTATTTTGTTGCTTTGACAAAGTAATTTCTGAAGATGATTATTTATTTAATGTAATTAGTGATTCATTTACACTTGTCCCTCATTTTAAGGTCAACCCTGTTACGTGAACTGAACTCTCGTTTTAATATGGTGAAAATCTTCCTTTTTAAATATTTATTTTCAAAAGAAAAAACTGAGCGTGTCATGCATAACTAGTCAACCCTGTTACCCATAGATAGACAATTTWWAAAAAATGGTGAAGCTTGCATTCAATTGCCTCTCCCTGTTGCACAAATCAAGATTCCATTCCCCTTGTGACAAGGGAAGTTATTGCTGATTTCAGATGAAATCGTCAATCCTGTTACTTTAATTGGCACTTTGACTAAATTACAGGACCCAAAAGGTGTGTATCCATTGATGGAATTACCCATATAACACCAACACAGGTAGCCTAGTGGTTAAGAGCGTTGGGCCAGTAACTGAAAGGTCGCTGGTTCAGAGCCGACTAAGTGAAAAAAAATATGTTGATGTGCCCAAGAGCAAGGCACTTTACCCAAATTGCTCTTCAAATGTTTTTGTGTGCCCTTTAAGGTGCATTCTTTCTAAACTGTGAAAAATCCACTGAAATAAATCCACACAATAAATCAAACACAGTATAAATCTTCTTAGGGCTAGGCATCCCGCTAGCGGGACAACTTCTGGTGAAGTTGGAGGGCGCGCAATTCAAATAAATAATCATAAAAATGATGGATATTAAACATGTAGGTACATATAAGTGTCTTATATCGGTTGAAAGCTTAAATTCTTGTTAATCTAACTGCACTGTCCGATTTACAGTAGCCATTACAGCAAAAGCATGCCATGCGATTGTTTGAGGACGGCACCTCACATCAAAATATTTTTCCACCGGCACAGGTTTCATAAATTCACAGATAGCGATTTAAATTATCACTTACTTTTTGAAAATCTTCCTCTGTTTGCAATCCCAAGGGTCCCAGCTACAACATGCATGGTCGTTTTGTTAGATAAAATCCTTCTATATATCCCAAAAAGTCTGTTTAGTTGGCYCCATCGATWTCAGTAATCCACTCGCTCAACATGCAGACAAAGGAATCCAAAAAGCTATCGCTAAACTTTGTTAAAACAAGTCAAACTATGTTTCTATTCAATCCTCAGTACTCCTAAAATGTAAATAACTAATATATTCATACGGAAAGAAGTATGTTCAATAGAAAAGTAAATTAGAAAGTGCATGGCCTCTTTGTCACACGCCACAGCTGATTTCCAACTGTGACTCCTGGTACCAAAACTCAAAATTCTTCCTCGTTTTGGAAAAAACAAGCCTGAAACCTTGAACAATGACTGTTGACATCTAGTGGAAGCCATAAGAATTGCAATCTGGGAGCTGGAATTACATAGGACCCATAGCTTTCCATTGAAAGAAAATGGGATCTAAAAAAAAAGATTCGGTTGGTTTTTCTTCTGAGTTTCGGCTACCATATCAATTGTATCATAGTCTTCTACATTATTTTAACATTTCTACAAAGTATGTGTTTTCTATCCAATGATACCGATTATGCATATCCTGTCTTGTGGGCCTGAGTAACAGGCAGTTTACTTTGGGCACATAGTCAGGCGAAATTCGGAAAAAATGGCCACGTAGACAAAATGGGTTGTAATTTCAACAAGAGGAGAGACAACTCTGTTGTTGGGCTTTCTAATGATGCACTGTTAAGTGGTTGTTGTTGATGCTTCCTTTTTGCAATCTTATAAAATTGTTTGTGAAAGAATCTGCAGTCTCTCTTCCTATGAATTTCTCGACAATTTGGCAACGAGGATGGGATGCAAATTCCGCTTGCCGATTGCTCCTGGGAAGACAGAGGTTAAACTGAGCGCAGGGGCTCCGTTAGACGTGGCTCAGGGTAGCCCACACTCTGCTTAAGCGGAGCAGGAAAGGGACCGCTCGGACCGGCAGGGAGCGTCAGTGAGTGATACGTCATTCGGACGATCAGATAAATTAAGGGTGAGACTGGTTTTTTAAACATCATAGAAAATCCTGTTCTTGGGACAGGTTGTGCACATTTTTTTGTTGTAGCAAAGACACCCCTAGTTAGATGTTGTTATAGCAGAGTTATTTCTGATTAGGGGAAGTCCTAGAAGTATTCTAGGGAAAAACCCTGTTGAGGCAGGTTGACCCTGTAGGAATCTCCAATTGGGATATTTTTGTTGAAGCATCCTGGTTACGACGGGGTTGTGTTTCTCTGTTGAAGCTGGGATGATATGACACGGTTACGAGTTATGTGATCCCAGGGCATAGAAAATATTCCTTCAGGAAAAAAATAAAATAGACATTGTAAATAAAATTAATTGATCAGTGCCCTGGATAAAACAGTTGGTTATGATTGCGAAACCAGTATACATTTAAACCTACAAGGGAATTTCAATAGAAACTATCATGTGGGTACAAATTTAAAAGACATAGAGTAATCAATATTTTGATGGAGAAGAAATTAATATTTTTAAATTATAGAGAAGGAAGATGTTCCTAACAAAATTCTGTTTGTTTTGTGTGTTTTTTTGTTCCTGAGTGTGTTGTGTGTGTGTGTGTGTGTATTGACGAGAGATTTATTTTAATGGACAAACGATGGACCGTATTTTGGTAATATGTGTTGTCAACGGCAGTGATATTTGAAGTGTGAYACTGGTATAAGACATTAGGTKTRCCATATTCTCCAGWAGTAAATTGGCAGACACTTCAGTATTGGTTCTAATACAAGGTATCAGGTGCCGTGACCAATTAAAAGGCACAAATACCATAAKTARTCTCRGGGGAAGTGGYTATCYCTACCTTGYAAAWTMMTWAAAWTMGSKWWWWWTWAAAKCSMMYYMMYYGYAAKWSTAAACTCTGGATACTGTTGAGAGAGGCACAGAAATAACCATCATAGAAGAGGTAAACTATAGCAAAGCAATAGAGGCACTAAAGGCAGRGCAAGAGAATTCTACCAAGTTGTCTCGAATATGGGAAGAAAACMAATCATGGATCAAATTGGGCAACATTTCTCTGCTTATGTAAAATTCCAATCTAATAAAGAATTCAGAGATGCTATTGTGAGTTGGCACAATGACATAAAATACAAATCTAAAGCTCAATACATCAGCGTTTTGATGTCAACAAAGAACAAAACCCGTTTTTAAACCAAGATTAGTAGATTTAACATTACTCAGCATAACCGCACTAATCGTACTATTTGTAAATTGAGTAAGTAGTATGCTTATTAGTATTAAGATACAAATGAATTGATTTAACTAATTATGACAAATGTTAAGAAAATGTTGAGCAATGTTATAAAGTAATGACTTTTCAAAGAAAGTTATGTTGACTGACAATTTGTCGGTTASGCTAGCCTTATGAACAACGTAGCATGTCATTGCATCGAACTTGCTAGTATATTAACTATATGCTATTCAACTACTCAACGTTTTTTGACTTTATTATTCACGTCATTCTTCGCTTAGCTAAATGGTATTGTGCGTTCTCAATGGCCATTGTTAAAACGGGTGCTCTGTAAATTCGCTCTGGCTATTTGCTCTGATTTCAGAGCACACTTGTCTGAATGTACCAGAGCGCAGAATAACTGATGAATTTCCGAACGCTCAACACCCGTTGAATATGGCCGGTGTCAGTAAACATCAGGGAAAAAACGTAATTCAATTGTTGCCAGCAGCACAGTTATTCACCAATGRATTGGGTAACATGGGAACASCCTAACCAGCTCTGCTAGGGTGAGTAGAATGGTCAGAGTGAGGAGGCAGTTAGCTTGGGTGCTTGACTGCCTTTGTGAGGTCAGAGAGCTTTGATCAACCCTTCTCCTCATCCAGAGCGGGCAGTGTGCACTCTGAAGAGMCTGACTTTCCAAAACACCCGATGTTGTAAAATGTCTAACWAGTKATTTGTTATGCTAACAAGCTACCAAGAGGCTGCATAGCAACAGCATCAACTTCCAGTAGACATGTGAAGCTCAACTGAAAGYTTACCGTTTGTTTACAGTATACTAAACTTATAGTATGAAGTATATACTCATTTAGTCTGTAGTATACGCTATATTAGTATTGGTAWTCGAACACAGCTTGGGTATGTGAGTACATTGATAGAATGTGTAGGTCTGCTTTGATGACAGGTTTGAAACCTGTTATCAAAATGAATATTGTGGGGGTAGTGAAAAAAAGCGTAGTGTCATTGGAAAAGTGGGTGTAGGGGCAATAGAGCTTGAAATTGGCTAAATTTATGACAGGAAAAGTATTATATTTAGTGGGGAAACGGGCAGAATCGAAAGCGATATGACTACTACCCATGTCTTTGAACATGGGACCAGCAACAATACCCAGATAATTTTACATGGCGATGGGTGTGGAACTGATTTTGGGGTTGGATAATCCTTGCGAGAATTAAAAACAGTGGATATTAGGTAACATATTAAAATTGTCTGTATGTATGGGCGAGAGAACAAATTGTTTGAAAATAGTCAAACTTTGTATCACGCCACATTTAAACAATCGCTAAATGGTGTGAATTTGAGGGTTCTGTGTTGATACAATATGTAGTGAATTTGAAACTCATATGCCAGACATCACCTCATTAGTAAACTATTTGGTAGAGCAGGGCCAAAAGGCATCATATGGGAAAGTACATATGAGAACATATTTGGGGGTTTTCGATTTCAGAAGTCACGAAGCAAATTACACATGATCGAGTAGGAACAATGCAACTCAGAAAAATCCTAGGGGCTTTAATATCGTGAGACACTTTATTCCGTCTTATTCTGAAATATATTAATAGAATTGATGAAAGTGAAGTGGCCTCCCTGTGAACAGAAATTATCATGTTTGTTTGATTGTAATTTAAAACTTTTTGTTCACCTGGTAAAGTAAGTTAATTGGAAAGTAATAATTTCTAATTTGAATTGTTTGGACTGATTAAGATATAGCAAAATGGAAACAAATAAAATGTTTATTTCACTCCCTTTGAACTGTTTCCCGAGGCTGTTGCCTTGCGAGAGTAGTTAGTGAAATTCTGCAGTTTTATAAATGTATCGGATCTGGCCATAGTGGGAGCTCCCAAATAAGTAAGGCAGGGCCATTGGTTTGTTTGTTTTGCCATACGTTTCACCAGCACACACGCACACAACTCACCGGTTATGAATATTTGTTAAGACGTGTTAATACCATGTTTGATTTATTGTGTGGTGTCTTTTTATTTGGTTGTAAACGGGGTACGCAGAATGATGGAAATGTTTTTAAATGGTTTCTGAGGTACAGGGAAAGAAAAAGAAAGAAAACACTTCATGGGGTTGAATGACCTCTGTTCTGGCTCCCTGGTGAYGCCCGATCACCTTCACTAGAAAGACTGAAGACATTGGGTGAGATTTAAATGGGCTATGTAAACACTAATAGTTCATCATTTAGCAGAAGTCCTATGTGCATTCTGGAACACGTGAAGGACAGAGAGAGCTGCCCTGAATGAGGAACACCTGTCTCTAGTCTATTTTACCATTACCTTATGGGATATACTTATTTCCTTATGGAGTTGTAATTCTAATTTGATTTGTTATTCTAATTTGGTTATTTTTGATTTACAGATAGTATTGTTTTTAATTACTGGTCCCCTGGGGCTTTTGGTAAATATGCTAATTTGTTTCTTCACATGTCTGCCTATGAAAGTTCTTCTCACCTCTAGTTTATTTGAAGAAGTGTATTGCTGTTGTTGTTTTTGTCTTGTTTGACAAATCTCACCAGATTGGGACTGCTGTACGGTCTGGTTTCTCCCTAAGGGGTAACTCTGCGGGGAGATCACCAGTATGATAAGACAAAATGGTTTCAAAAAGTGTGTTATGCTCTTGAAGTTTGTCTTAGACATTTRGATATTAAAAAACTTCTTAGGGCTAGGACCCTTTTTTCTCAATTTCCGCCTGAATGACATGCCCAAAGTAAACTGCCTGTTGCTCAGGCCCTGAAGCCAGGATATGCATATAATTGGTACCATTGGAAAGAAAACACTTTGAAGTTTGTAGAAATGTTWAAATAATGTAGGAGAATATAACACAATAGATATCGTAGGAGAAAATCCAACCTGAATTTTGTTTTTGAGAGAGACCATTCTCTTACAATGGCAAGTATAATGTCATACGGAAAATTAGCTCCCTGGATGGAATTCCTATGGCTTCCACAGGGTGTCAGCAGTCTATGTTGAAGGTTTCAGGCTTGTAACTTCAAAAACAAATAAGAAATAACAGTTATAGTAGAAGAACACAATCTTGGAAATTCGTATTTGCGCGCGCCATGAAGACAGTACGCACCTGCCAAAATCGGTTTCCTATTGAACATACTTCTTTCCATAAGAAATATTATAGTTTGATTACAATTTAGGGTATTTGAAGAGTCAATAGAAACATATTTTGACTTGTTGAAACAAAGTTTAGGGGTAGATTTTCAGATTCCTTTCTCTGCATGTTGAACGAGTGGATTGCTACGGACATATGGAGGTCTATTTAAACTGACCTTTAAAAAAAAAAAAAAAAAAAACTAAATTGCACCTGGGCTGGAATAATACATTATGGCCTTTCTCTTGCTGGTACAAAAAAATACAAAAGAACGGTTGGTTTTTTCTTTGTATAATCTTTTACCAGATCTATTGTGTTATATTCTACTACATTTCTTTCACATTTCCATAAACTTCAAAGTGTCTCCTTTCAAACGGTACCAAGAATATGCTTATCCTTGCTTCAGGGCCTGAGCTACAGGCAGTTAGATTTGGGTATGTCATTTTAGGCGAAAATTTAAAAAAAGAGGGTAATCCTTAAGAGGTTTTAAGGTGAGAACTGATTGTTTGAATCTCAGCTCACGTATGCTATGGTGCTTGCTAACAGCTGATGCAACACTCAAGTTTCCTGTCTGAACTGGCTTTGCTTAATTCATCAAAACTATAATATGATAGTCTAAATTACAAATACATTCATCAAAACAACACAACATAAAGATTAACAAACAAATGTATCTTGAGTCTAAACTGATTAAACATAAAGTTAGTCTTTCTATAAAAAAAATTCTAGTAGATGAAGAGATTTTCTTTGGTAAGAATGATTTTCTTCTGCATTTTTAATTACAAGTATTAAAACATGCAAAGTTATGGGCAATTACTCTCATTTTATGCATATTTCACCAAACAAAAAATAAAATGGAAAATAAGCACATTGTGTGCAGGATTCCTGCATCTTTATCTTCACAATTCAATTCCACGTATTCAATACATAGGCCGGGTGGCTCATAGGTTAGCTGACTGTCACTGAAACAACTTTATTTATTGTATTTTGGCAATAACTGTACTGTACAAAACACTGACATCATCTGGTGWGCACCATTACATTTTAAACAACTATGAGCAGGCAAAGTTAGTCAATTAACATTTTCCTGCTTAGTTGAATAATAAACCTCCTCTTGACTTAAACCAGGACAACAGTCTTGGCGTGTAGTGGTCCAGCTTCTCCATTAAGAACTGAAGCTGGATGGTTGTGATCCTTCTGATAAGTCACCCAAGTTACCTATGTTGATGTTGGGGTGGTGCTGGAGATGATYAATAATAGGTTGAATAGTGGTGAGATTTCCATTTTAAGCATTTAAGATAGTGTTGAAGCTCAAGAGGAAAACTTCTCCTAACCTTAACATTGAAGAAGGATGAACACCTGTGGATTTATAGCATACATAGAGCAAGGAGAGCTACATGTACTTTTATTGCTTATACCTATCGAATACGCTCAGATCTCCACAAGTGCCAAGGGGGCAGGGCTCCGAAGTTAAGCATCCGTACTTCTTTCCATTGTTGAAGTAATCACTGCTCTGGCATAATTTGATATGTCTAAACAAGGGGTTCCATTGAATTCCTTTGACCCATCTAGTCATGTCAGATTAGGGAAGGAAGGAAGYATGCATTTTGTTTTGAGTATTTGAACAAGGCCCAGGTGTGTCACTCACAGCTGTGGCTAATTGTTCCACWACGCCATGCGGATGAAAAGAGGCATCAAATATCACACTTCACCACTTGCTCGCCTCAACTCAWTTTGAAGAATTTGGATGTTCCAGATTTTTGGGGTCATATTTGAAAATTCTTTWAGCTCCAGACATTCTCTGGCTACTCTTGTTTTGTGGCATACTCCTGTTTTGTCGGACACTCTTGAAGTTAGGGACATTCAAGAGGATATAGAAGGCTTTGAGGATGAAGACATGTCCGATGATCTGGACTTGGATGATATAGAAACTTGGGAGCTTCTGGACTTCTAAGATTATCTAGAWTGCCTTGAGGCCATAAGCATGGTGAGAATGAATATCAATGGATGATTTGTTTTGTTGGATATCCTTTCCTTGTTGTACAAACTCATTTTAGTCTTACTCATTGTACCAGTCCCAATTCACTCCATACCCCTTTCTCTGGTTGAGTTCTAATCCTTTAATGCTTATAGATCTGAAGTGTCTGGATTGTTTAGGTCTTGCAGTGTTGGAGCTTTCACCATATTGCYAACACCTTTACCCATTCAATTGCTGTTGAATATATTGAGAGTTGGATAGATGCATATTTTGGCATTCTTGTCATATACCTATAATTCAATTGTAAAAAATATTTTGCTTCTATGTGGTAAATGGCACGTGTGTGTATAGGCTTGTCTGCCATATGAATCTTCTCTTTGTGCCACACTGGGATCAAATGCCTTCTGTTTCTGTGTATGTATGTACAGTTGAAGTCGGAAGTTTGCATACACCTTAGCCAAATACATTTAAACTCAGTTRTCACAATTCCTGACATTCAATCCTAGTAAAAATTCCCRGTCTTAGGTCAATTAGGATCACCACTTTATTTTAAGAATGTGAAATGTCAGAATAATAGTAGAGAGAATTATTTATTTCAGCTTTTATTTKTTTCATCACATTCCCAGTGGYTCAGAAGTATACATACACTCAATTAGTATTTGATAGCATTTCCTTTAAATAGTTTAACTTGGGTCAAACGTTTCAGGTAGCCTTTCCACAAGCTTCCCACAATAAGTTGGGTGAATTCTGTCCCATTCCTCCTGACAGAGCTGGTGTAACTGAGTCAGGTTTGTAGGCCTCCTTGCTCGCACACGCTTTTTCAGGTCTGCCCACACATTTTTTATAGGATTGAGGTCAGGGCTTTGTGATGGCCACTCCAATACCTTGACTTTGTTGTCCTTCAGCCATAACTTTGGAAGTATGCTTGGGGCCATTGTCCATTTGGAAGACTCATTTGCAACCAAGCTTTAACTTCCTGACTGATGTCTTGAGATGTTGCTTCAATATATCCACATAATTTTCCTATTTTAACAAGGGTTAAAAATAAGAAACTTACTAGGGCCAAGAAACACGAGCAATGGAAATCTGTCTTTGGTCTGAGGAGTCCAAATTTGAGATTTTTGGTTCCAACCGCRGTGTCTATGTGAGATGCAGAGTAGGTGAACAGATGATCCCCGCATGTGTGGTTCCCACCGTGAAGCATGGAGGAGGAGGTGTGATGGTGCTTTGCTTCACTGTCTGTGATTTATTTAGAATTCAAGGCACACTTAACAGCATTCCACAGCATTCTGCAGCGACACGCCATCCCATCTGGTTTGCGCTTAGTGGGACTATCATTTGTTTTTCAACAGGACAATGACCCAACACACCTCCAGGCTGTGTAAGGGCTATTTGACTAAGAACAAGAGTGATGGAGTGCTGCATCAGATGACCTGGCCTCCATCAACCCAATTGAGATAGTTCGGGATGAGTTGGACCACAGAGTGAAGGAAAAGCAGACAACAAGTGCTCAGCATATGTGGGAACTCCTTCAAGACTGTTGGAAAAGCATTCCAGGTGAAACTGGTTAAGAGAATACCAAGTGTGCAAAGCTGTCAAGGCAAAGGGTGGCTACTTTGAAGAATCTAAAATATATTTTGATTTGTTTCACACATTTTTGGTTACTACATGATTCCATAGTTTTGATGTATTCACTATTATTCTACAATGTAGAAAATAGTAAAAAGAAAGAAAGACCCATGAATGAGTAGGTGTCTCCAAACCTTTGACTGGTACTGTATGTTTAATTTCAAATCAGGGATGTGGTAAGGATTCCAATACAAGGGCGTCACTGGGCTATAATAATACTGTTATGTGACTTTATTTAGTGAAAATATGTTGCAGCTGTGAGACATCCAGAAAAAAACAATAGCATTCATCTTATGTAACAATACTTTAATTTCTAAAATAGTATTTGAATATTGACAATAAACCCGTGTTTAATTTTTCTTTACAGGAATACTGTATACTATACAGTGGCATGAACATTTGGAAAAGCTAAGTGACAACTAATGATGGGTACATGCTTACAAAGGATATGACTTCACAACATGTTTACATGCAAAACATATTGCATATTGATCAGTACAGCTATTTTTAATTAAGTTGGCTTAAAGGGATAGTAACGCAAATTACAAAGATAGATGCTCAGATGTTTCTATTGGCCAGGAGAGAATATTATCCATAGTGATGGCTGGCTCATAGTTGTTTTCTTATCATGCAAGTTTACTAACTTATTTTGTAATTTGGGCAAACTATTCCTTTAATCACAAATATGCAAGTGCAGATTTAGTATAAGTGCTTTTGGTTACAGGTGGTATTTGAACTGTAGCTTGTGAGTAAAATATATTCAGTTGCTAATACATGTAATAGTTGTTCTTAGAGAAATGCATTAAATATATATTGGTATTATSCTGTAAATACAATTTTTGATACGTTTTATTTTTTATGTACAGTGCCTTCGGAAAGTATTCAGACCCCTTGACTTATTCCACATTCTGTTACGTTACAGCCTTATTCTAAAATAGATTTTTTTTATATACCTCATCCATCTACACACAATACCCCATGACGACAAAGCAAACAGTGGTTTTTAGAACATTTTGCACATTTATAAAAGAAAATACAGAAATATTACATTTACATAAGTATTCAGACCCTTTACTCAGTATTTTGTTGATGCAGCTTTGGCAGTGAATACAGCATTGAGTCTTTTTTGGTATGATGGTATAAGCTTGGCACACCTATATTTGGGGAGTTTCTCCCATTCTTCTCTGCAGATCCTCTCAAGCTCTGTCAGGTTMGATGGGGAGCGTTGCTGCACAGCTATTTTCAGGTCTCTCCAGAGATGTTCGATTGGGTTCAAGTCTGGGCTCTGGCTGGGCCACTCAAGGACATTCAGAGACTTGTTCCGATGCCACTCCTGCGTTGTCTTGGCTGTGTGCTTAGGGTCGTTGCCCTTTTGGAATGTGAACCTTCGCCCCAGTCCGAGGTCCTGAACCCTCTGGAGCAGGTTTTCATCAAGGATCTCTCTGTACTTTGCTCCGTTCATCTTTGCCTCGATCCTGACTAGTCTCCCGGTCCCTGCCTCTGGAAAACATCACCACAGCAGGATGCTTCCGCCACCGTGCTTCACCGTAGGGATGGTGCCAGGTTTCCTCCAGATGTGAACCTTGGCATTCAGGCCAAAGAGTTCAATCTTGGTTTCATCAGACCAGAGAATCTTGTTTCTCACGATCTGAGAGTCTTTAGGTGCCTTTTGGCAAACGCCAATTGGGCTGTCAWGTGCCTTTTACTGAGGAGTGGCTTCTGTCTGGCCACTCTACCAAAAAGGCCTGATTGGTGGAGTGCTGCAGAGATGGTTGTCCCTCGAAGTTTCTCCCACAGAGGAACTCAAGTGCTCTGTCAGAGTGACCATCGGGTTCTTGGCCACCTCCCTGACCAAGACCCAATGCATTCATCTTATGTAACAATACTTTAAATTTCTAAAATAGTATTAGAATATTGACAATAAACCCGTGTTTTAATTTTTCTTTACAGGAATACTGTATACTATCATCAGATGGCATGAACATTTGGAAAGGTCAAGTGACAACTAATGATGGGTACATGCTTACAAAGGCATATGACTTCACACATGTTACTTACATGCAAAAGCAATATTGCATATTGATCAGTACAGCTATTTTTAATTAGTTGGCTTAAAGGGATAGTAACGCAAATTACAAAGATAGATGCTCAGATGTTTCTATTGGCCAGAGATATTATCCATAGTGATGGCTGGCTCATAGTTTGTTTTCTTATCATCGAAGTTTACTAACTTATTTTGTTTTGGGCAAACTATTCCTTTAATCACAATATGCAGCAGTGCGATTAGTATATAGTGCTTGTTACAGGTGGTATTGAACTGTAGCTTGTGAGTAAATATATTATCAGTTGCTAAACATGTATAGTTTGTTCTTAGAGAAATGCATTAATATATATTGGTATTATCCTGTAAATCAATTTTTGATACGTTTTATTTTTTATGTACAGTGCCTTCGGAGTATTTCAGACCCCTTGACTTATTCACATTCTGTTACGTTACAGCCTTATTGTCACGTTCCCGACCTGTTTCTGTTGTTTTGTTATGTATGTTTTAGTTTGGTAGGACGTGACCTGGTGGGAATCCTCTATGTTGTGTGTCTAGTTTGTCTGTTTCTATGTCCAGCCTAATATGGTTCTCAATCAGAGGCAGATGGTAATGGTTGTCCCTGATTGAGAATCATATATAGGAGGCTTGTTTTGTGTTGGGATTTGTGGTTGTTTGTTTCCTGTCTCTGTGATTGTCTGCACCAGATAGGTCTGTCTCGGTTTTTGCACCAATTTGTTATTTGTATTGGTTGTATTGTAGTGTTTCACTGTTATTTATTAAACATGTTTAACACTAGCCGCGCTGCACTTTGGTCCATCCTTGCTACTCCTCTTCGATGAGGGATGGAGGAAAGCCGTTACCACCCTTATTCTAGAACATGT